>NC_143135.1:111202727-111354545 GCF_059928025.1 Delphinapterus leucas | reverse complement strand
ATATTGATCTCAACCCAGGCACACCTGGGGAGGACTGGCCGGCACGGTCAGGCTTCCCAGGCCAGCCAATAATCACCCCTCAGGGGCTCACAGTTGCAGAAAATGGAACTTGCTGAATCGGCCAGGTCCAAGGAACAGGTGTGGGCTCCTGAGAGTCAGGATAGACAAGGGACTGCAGCTCTGGCTTGTTTTCTAATTATATTATCTGGCCCATGAGTGGGAGACAACTTCAAGAAAACCCTCTCCTAATGAGAGGAACCCAGGAGTCAGGGAGAGGAGGGGTGTGTGGTGGGTGGAGACAGAGGGCTGGTGCCCCGGGTGCAGTGGAAGTCTCTGGAAGACCAGGTGGAGGGAGGCCACACAGAGTGATGCCCAGGGTCACAGACCTGTCAGAGCTGCTGTTTGTTAGTTCAAGTCCTGCTCTGAGGTGCTCTGTGTCAGATCTGAGTGACAGGTGAGCTGGGAGTGCTCTGCAATGAGGGCGATGTGCACGGTTCCTGTGTGCCCAGCCCTGCCATGGTAACTGCAAGGGTAGCTCTGTATCCTGAGAGGGGCCTGACCACGAGAGCCCCGTGGTCTGGTGTGGGGGGGGTAGGGTACCTGCGCAGGTGATCTCCATATCCTGGGATTGGCCTGATATCGAGAGCCCCATGGGCTGCTGGAATCCTGGTAAAAGATGTCAGGACAGTCATTGAAGCCACGGAGGATATACCTCCAGTAGTTCCTAAATCCTACACCCTGCTGGTCATTCTACCAACCACCAGGACATGGTATTCTGTATTAGTCTTCAATGATGCCTTCTTTTGTATTCCATTAGTGTCAGAGTCACAAGAAATTTTGGCTTGTGAGTGGCAGGACTCAACATACAACTAAAACAATACTTCCGGGCCGTCTTGCCCCAAGGGTTCAAAAATTCCCACACCATCTTTGGGGAAAGCTCAGCTAAAGACCTAAAAGTCCTACCACTGGAAAAAGAAACACTCCTTCAATATGCAGACGACATTCTGATCACCAGCCCTACTAAGGAGACCTCTGAACTACCAAGCCAATAAAGGATACAAGTTGTCCAAGAAAAAGCTCAAATATCACAGACTACGGTGACCTGCCTGGGCTTCATTCTCACAGAAGGTCGGAGAAGCCCATCCCAGGAAAGGGAAGAAACAATTTACAGCCTTACCCATATCTAAAACTAGAAGACAGCTTAGGGGTTCCTGGGGAGGCCACGGTTTGCTGCTTCTGGATCCCTAACTACAGTCTACTAGCTGGGCCTCTATATGAAACACTGAAAGGAAAAGATGATGATCCTTTTGAATAGAATCCAGAAGTGGCCTTTCAAGAATGGAAAGAGCAGTCAATTCAGACCCTTGCCCTGGAACTCCCTAATTTAGCTAAACCCTTTGACCTTTACATTCCTGGTGAACGGTGAATCGCCATTGGAGTATTAGTGCAAAACCTGGGACCACTTGAAATGGAACAATGCAAGAATGCCATCCAGGTAGGATAAACTACGGTCACCAAGGGGCTTGGCCCACTGCCACTTCTGGCCAAGATACTGGCGGTATCTAAAATCCTGGAAATCAGCAGCCCAAAAGGCCACCTCCCTCCTAAGGGAAAAGGACCCCACGTGGTGTTCCTAACACCCAACGATGCCCTGAAGTTGCAGGGTTTGCTCTGTGGGCACACTGACCTCGAGTGAGGAGGCCCTCCAACTCCAAACTCCAGAGAGATAACCGGGGGCAACGGGGCACCATGACGACTCAAGTGACCATCACTTGACCTGGAGTTTCTCTCATAAAACAACAAGAGTGTGTCCCAAAAGAGTAGACTACTGCTTGCAGGACTTACTGCCCCCAGAGCGGACCTAATAATCCTGGCGGGGGAACCGTATATCACGCTGTCACCATAGAAAAGCCTACAGACACTGTGATAATGTTGGCCAATAAGACCGGCTGGACTCCTGTTTACTTCAAAAGGCTGTTGACTCAGTGGCCATCATGGTCCTTCATCACCCATGACCCTGGACTGTCTGGGAGTTGAGCGGACAGGGTCCTGACACCTGGTGCTCTTTTTACGTTAATTCAGGTGCCTAATTGAAGAAAGCGCAGACTACTGGTCAGAGCATCTAGGCTGGCAGAAACGGTCAGCCTAAGGTGGCCGAACAAATGTGGGGCGGGGTGAAACTGGACCTCACAGCATCACTGCACATCTCCTTCCTGGACCCTTAAAGGTCATTAGAATCTATAACACTTCCAATACTGGTGCTCAGGCAGACTAGCAGGGAGGCAGGAGGCCTGGGGACAATCAACGTCACCTGGAGGCTGCTGGGGAGAAGTTCTGACCCTCGCCCACGGGTATGAGGGCTCCTAACTCAGCACTCAGCAGTTACAGAAGAAGGGTCTGCACCCTCAGCACTCCAAGAATGAGGAAGGGGACAAAAGGCAGAAGAGGGGCTTGTCCCAGGCAAAGCCCCTTAAAAATCCCTGGGAGATAAAAATAGAATCTGGGCAATAAAATAAAGTCTAACCTTTTTTATCCTTTGTGCTTTGTCTAATTTCACGTGCTCCTAGGGTCCCGCATACAGAGGTTCCACACCCGGCACTTCAGACCAGATTTTCTAGTGCAGAATGGCTGGGTCGACACCTCAGCTCCTGGGGCACAGTGCACACTCCGTGATATAGAGCCTGAGCTGCAGCCAACCGGGCCCTCAAGTGCTCCGCCCCCTCCCTCTGACTGACTCTGACAGGATCTCTACACAGCAGCCCAGCCCACAGCCCACGGGGTAGCACATGCTCTCACCTCTCCATTCTCTGATCAAAATATAAAGTTTCCTTTGCTTCTGAACCAAACTCAGACTCGATCTGTTGGCTCCAATGACACTGGGCAGGGGGACACTTGTTGGGGTCCACTCTGGAGGATCAATAACAGAAACTGAGAACATTGTAACTTCAATGAACAGATGTGTGAGCCAAACTGTAATTAACATAGAACAGTGTATAAGGCTCGGGTAAAATAAGATGTTTCTAACACTTCCATTTGATATTTCCATCACTTTATTATAAGCAAGTTCAGTGAAAAGGTTTGTCTTATTTGTCAGGTCAATATTAGAGAAATGAAGTGATTTCTTTCCAAGGATGTACATCTAATAATCTTGGTTAAAGCTTCAATCTTGTTTTAAATGCTTTTCCATTGAAAATGATACCTCTCTTTCAGCTCCCCCATTTCTGAGAAGTATAAAGTCTTATAATTTATTATTACCAAAGGGGAAAGGTGAGAGGAGGGATAAATTAACAGTTTGGGATTAACACATACACACTGCTATGTATAAAATCGATCATCAACAAGGAACTGCTGTATAGCACAGGGAACTACACTCAATATTTTGCAATAACCTATAAGGGGAAATAATCTGAAAAAGAATAGATATTTTTATTGACATCATCTATCAATGACAGTTAAAATGGAACCTAAGGGAAGCCGGTGGTGAGTGCTTCTGACCAGGAAGACTTCAATCATCTAAAGTCTGGATTCTGCCTACTTCCCAAGGTCCTTAATGAACATATGTGTAGCCGTAGCTTAAAAAATTCCCCAGTTTGGGTTGCGGAGAGACACTGATTTTGAAAAAGCCCTTGTGTTCTCCTCACATGAATGGGACCCTTCCTACAGCTAAAGCATGCCTGTCACACCCAGAGGATGGTATACCATCTGATCGGGAAGAGTTTGGAAAAGGCATCTCATCTCCTCATTTCCTGGTGCTCGGGTTCACCCTTCCAGCGTCTTTACTAACAGTCTCCCCACTTGGAGATGTCAGCACTGTCAACATCCTGTTGCATACAGTTTGGAATTTGTCCAGAGGATGAAGCAGAAGGAGGAGGAACAATGAGAGACAAGTCCTGGGTGTTCGGACAGGCACATGTCACTCTAATTTCCAATCAGGAAGACGAATTGACCAAAGGCTAGGGTTGCACATGGAAACAGAATAGGGCTTGAGGAAATCCCGCTGCTTTGTGGCCAGTTCCCATAAACACAAGTTGAAAAATGGAGCTCAGTGGCACTAAAATTCACGAAACTGCAGAGTTGAAAATATCTCTCACTGAAAAATGTCTTGAGGAAAGTCAGAGAAAAGGACTTGTAAGCAACGGAGAATGGCAGGAAAGGGATTGGAAGAGGTAGAAAGGACTCGCCATTAAGCACAAGAAAAGGGGCTGAACATTGCCAACATTGCAGTTGGCCAAAAAGGGTGTATGCGTCTTTTTCTGTATATATTCAAGAAAAGGGCATATACTTTTTTAGCGAACCAAACAGGTGGGCACTGGAAATCAATACTACAAAACATATCACTTCGCATCAGTCAGAAGAGCCTTCCTCATAAAGTGTAAACACCAGAAATGCAGGACAGGGCAAGGAGAAAAGGGAGCCCTGTGAGGCTTATACTGGAAATGTATATTGCCAACGGTCACTCTGTAGAAGTGTATTGTGCTTAATAAAGCATCTGAAAAATGAGCTACAGAGCACAGGGCACTTGCACTCATGGACGTATATCTTGGGAAAAACAAAAATCGAGAGGACACAGGCACCCCAATGTATACAGCCTCATTGTTTAAAAGATCCTCGACTAGGATATAACTTAAATGTCTCTGGAGGGAAAAAATGGATACAGATGTGGTGCTTATGTAGAGTGGAATATGACTCAGCCTGGAAATCAATGCAATATGGCCACTTGTAACAACTCCAGAGGAGTTACGTATGATCATTCAAAGTCACAGAATTCAAAAAGAAAAAGACATACTATATCACTAATACATGGAATGTAAGCTTGGCTACACATGAACTGAATTACAAAACAGAACAGGGTCTCAAATATAGAAAACCAACTTATTCTTGCTTAAGGATAAAGGTGAGTTCGGGTGCTGCATAAAATCAGAGACTGAAATTAGCACAGATACTGTTCCATAAGCCAAATATGTAATAGTCAAGACCTACTGCTTGCTCAACAAAATGGACTCAAAACCCCATATTCAACGCCTAGGAATATACCTGACGAGTAAGAATATTAAAACCCATGGATTTATATGTCTTCATAAGAGAATCAATTGTGTGTACAATGGCATGAACGCAGCAGTGAAAATAAGATATATCCCATTATCAAAATAAATTTCAAAAACAAAACACAATGACAGTGAAATAGAGAGCAATTCTTAAATAATTCATTCAGAGCTTGTGATGGAACCAGGATTTACCACATCTACACCCAGAGCTGGGTGAGACATAAGGCTGGACACTTCGGGCTGATAGCATTGGTGAGGTTCGTTGAGCAAATGCAGACACTTTGAAGTCATACTGCATGGTACCCATTCGAATGATCGCAACTCTCCAGGTTTAAAGGATTCTTCTTTCATCTAAAATATGCATGGGGAACCCAGAGTATGGTCCACCATGTGACCAGGAAACGTTTTAAAATGAATCTCATGTTTCATCCCCTGGTACTCGGTTTCACCATTTCAGACGATTTACTAACACTCTCCCCACCTGGAGAGTAAGTGCCTTTAACCTCCTGTTTGGCACAGTTTGCAATTTCTGCGCAAGATGAACAGGAATAGGGAGAACCAATGAGAGACTAGCTGTAGGTGTCTGCACAGGCAAACGTAACGCTCATTTCCCACCAGGAAGAGGAATTAACCAAAGGCTAAGCGTGCCCTGCCGGAAACAGATTAGGGCCTGAAGCAATCCTGCGGTTTTCCGGCCAGCTCACAAGAAAGCGAGTTGAAGAAAGGAGCTCAGGGGCACTGTAATTCACAAACCTGCAGAGTTATGAATGGCAGCTATCGTCCAAAAATGTATTGAAGTAAGTCTTCGAAGAGGACTTGAAAGCAGGGCAGAATATCAGGAAAACGATTTTAGGGGCTAGACTGGAATTGCACTTAAAGCATAGGAAAAGAGGCAGAATGTCGACAATGATGCACTTGGCCAAAAAGGGCGTATGCGTTTTTTCCTGCTCTTGGCCAAAAAGGGCCTATGTGTTTTATCCTTAATATATTCAGGAAAAACGCATATGCCCTTTTTGGACAAACAAGCAAGCATGTTAAAGAAATCTGCACTACAATGAAGTCTCACTGTCCCCCTGTCAAAAGGGCCATCTGAAACAAGTGTAAAATCCAGAAAGGCAGCACAGGCCATGGAGAACAGGGAGCCTTGTTATGCTGATGGGCGGGATGTAAATTGCCAACAGCCACTCTGGAGAAGTGTATGGTGTTTCCCGGAACAACGAAAAAACAAAGCAACGGAGCCTATGGCACTTCCACTTATGGTCCTATAGCTTAGGGAAATTAAAATCAAAAACACACAGCCACCCCAAAGTGTCGGACGGCTCTGTTTACAAGAACCTCGTCTACGGTACAAGTTAAATATCCCAGAACGTGAAAAATGTATAAAGAAGTTGTGGTACGTATGTACAATGGAATATCACTCAGCAATGAAATCTATGTCATCAGGCCCGTCGCGGCATAATGAGTGGATTCAGGTACGATGATTCTAAGTGAAATAAGTCACACAGAAAATGAAACATCATAAGATATCAGTACTACACGGAATGTAAACTTGGCTACACATGAACTGAATTACAAAACAGAACAGGGTCTCAAATTTAGAAAACCAACTTATGCTTGCTTAAGGGGAAAGGTGAGTTGGGGTGCTGCATAAAACCAGAGATAGAAATTAGCACAGATACCTTTCCATAAGCCAAATATGTCATAGTCAAGACCTACCCCTTGCTCAACGAAATGGACTAAACACCCCATATTCAACGCCTAGGAATACACCTGACTAGTAAGAATCTTCAAACCCATGGATTTATATGTCTCCGTAAGAGAATGAAGCGTGTGTACAGCGGCATGATTGCAGCAGAGAAAATCCGAAAAACCCCATTATCACAATGAATTACAAAAAAAAAACACAAGGACAGTGAAATAGAGAGCAATTCTTAAATAATTCATTCAGGGCTGGTGATGCAACCAGGATTTAGCACATCTACATCCAGAGCTGAGTGAGATATAAGGTTGGGCACTTTGGCTGATAGCAATGGTGAGGTTCGATGAGCAAATGCAGACCCTTTGAAGTCATACAGCATGGTACCCATTCCATGGGTCCCAACTCTCCAGGTTTAAGGGATTCGTCCTTCAGCTAAAACATGCATGGGAAACCCACAGTATGGTGCACCGTGTGACCGGCAAACGTTTTCAAATGCATCTCAGTTCTCGTCCCCTTTTGCTCGAGTTCACCATTCCAGAACCTTTACTAACACTCTCCCCACTTGGAGAGTCAGTGCCTTTAACCTCCTGTTGGACACAGTTTGCAATTTCTGCGCAAGATGAACAGGAATGGGGAGAACCAATGAGAGACTAGCTTTAGGTGTCTGCCCGGGCAAATTTAACGGTCATTTCCCACCAGCAAGAGGAATTAACCAAAGGCTCAGCATGCCGTGCCGGAACCAGATTACGGCCTGAAGTAATCCTGCGGGTCTGCGGCCAGCTCACTAGATAGCGAGTTGAAGAAAGGAGCTCAGGGGCACTGTAATTCACAAACCTGCAGAGTTATAAATGAGAGCTATCTTCCAAAAATATATTGAAGGAAGGCTGCGAAGACGACTTGTAAGCGGGGCAGAATTGCAGGAAAACGATTTCAGGGAGTAGACGGGAATTGCATTTAAAGCATAGGAAGAGAGGCAGAACGTCGACAATGATGCTCTTGGCCAAGAAGTGCGTATGCGTTTTTTCCTGAATATATTCAGGAAAAAACGCATACGCCCTTTTTGGCCAACCAAGCAAGCATGTTAAAGAAATCTGCAGTACAATGATGTCTCACTGCCCCCCGGTCAAAAGGGCCATCTGAAAAAATGTAAGATCCAGAAAGGCACCACAGGCCATGGAGAACAGAGAGCCTTGTTATGCTGATGGGCGGGATGTAAATTGCCAACAGCCACTCTGGAGAAGTGTATGGTGTTTCCCGAACACCTAAAAAACAAAGCAACGGGGCCTACGGCACTTCCCCTTATGGTCCTATAGCTTAGGGAAATTAAAATCAAAAACACACTGTCACCCCAAAGTTTCGGACGGCTCTGTTTACAAGAACCTCGTCTACGGTACAAGTTAAATATCCCAGAATGTGAAAAATGGATAAAGAAGTTGTGGTACGTACGTACAATGGAATATCACTCAGCAATGAAATCTATGTCATCAGGCCCGTCGCGGCATAATGAGTGGATTCAGGTACGATGATTCTAAGTGAAATAAGTCACACAGAAAATGAAACATCATAAGATATCACTACTACACGGAATGTAAACTTGGCTACACATGAACTGAATTACAAAACAGTACAGGGTCTCAAATTTAGAAAACCAACTTATGCTTGCTTAAGGGGAAAGGTGAGTTGGGGTGCTGCATAAAACCAGAGATAGAAATTACAACAGATACCTTTCCATAAGGCAAATATGTAATAGTCAAGGCCTACCACTTGCACAACGAAATGGGCTACAAACCACATATTCACCGCCTAGGAATACACCAGACTGGTAAGAATCTTCAAACCCATGGTTTTATATGTCTCCATAAGAGAATGAAGCGTGTGTACAGCGGCATGAATGCAGCAGACAAAATCCGATAAATCCCATTATCAAAATGAATTACACAAAGAAAACACAAGGACAGTGAAATAGAGAGCAATTCTTAAATAATTCATTCAGGACTTGTGATGCAACCTGGATTTACCACATCTACACCCAGGGCTGAGTGAGACATAAGGTTGGGCACTTCGGGCTCATAGCATTCGTGAGGTTCGATGAGCAAATGCAGACACTTTGAAGTCATACTGCATGGTACCCATTCCATGGGTCCCAACTCTCCAGGTTTAAGGGATTCTTCCTTCAGCTAAAACATGCATGGGAAACCCACAGTATGGTGCACCGTGTGACTGGCAAACGTTTTCAAATGCATCTCAGTTTTCGTCCCCTTTTACTCGGGTTCACCATTCCAGAAACTTTACTAACACTCTCCCCACTTGGAGAGTCAGTGCCTTTAACTTCCTGTTGGGCACAGTTTGCAATTTCTGTGCAAGATGAACAGGAATAGGGAGAACCAATGAGAGACTAGTTGTAGGTGTCTGCACGGGCAAATTTAACGCTTATTTCCCACCAGGAAGAGGAATTAACCAAAGGCTCAGCATGCCGTGCCGGAACCAGATTAGGGCCTGAAGCAATCCTGCGTGTTTGCGGCCAGCTCACAAGATAGCGAGTTGAAGAAAGGAGCTCAGGGACATTGTAACTCACAAACCTGCAGAGTTATAAATGACAGCTATCGTCCAAAAATATATTGAAGGAAGGCTGCGAAGACGACTTGTAAGCGGGGCATAATTGCAGGAAAATGATTTCAGGGGGTAGACGGGAATTGCATTTAAAGCATAGGAAAAGAGGCAGAACGTGGACAATGATGCTCTTGGCCAAAAAGGGAGTATGCGTTTTTTCCTGAATATATTCAGGAAAAAACGCATACGCCCTTTTTGGCCAACCAAGCAGGCATGTTAAAGAATTCTGCCCTACAATGAAGTCTCAGTGCCCCCCTGTCATAAGGGCCATCTGAAAAAAGTGTAAAATCCAGAAAGGCAGCACAGGCCATGGAGAACAGGGAGCCTTGTTATGCTGATGGGCGGGATGTAAATTGCCAACAGCCACTCTGGAGAAGTGTATGGTGTTTCCCGGAACAACGAAAAAACAAAGCAACGGAGCCTATGGCACTTCCACTTATGGTCCTATAGCTTAGGGAAATTAAAATCAAAAACACACAGCCACCCCAAAGTGTCGGACGGCTCTGTTTACAAGAACCTCGTCTACGGTACAAGTTAAATATCCCAGAACGTGAAAAATGTATAAAGAAGTTGTGGTACGTATGTACAATGGAATATCACTCAGCAATGAAATCTATGTCATCAGGCCCGTCGCGGCATAATGAGTGGATTCAGGTACGATGATTCTAAGTGAAATAAGTCACACAGAAAATGAAACATCATAAGATATCAGTACTACACGGAATGTAAACTTGGCTACACATGAACTGAATTACAAAACAGAACAGGGTCTCAAATTTAGAAAACCAACTTATGCTTGCTTAAGGGGAAAGGTGAGTTGGGGTGCTGCATAAAACCAGAGATAGAAATTAGCACAGATACCTTTCCATAAGCCAAATATGTCATAGTCAAGACCTACCCCTTGCTCAACGAAATGGACTAAACACCCCATATTCAACGCCTAGGAATACACCTGACTAGTAAGAATCTTCAAACCCATGGATTTATATGTCTCCGTAAGAGAATGAAGCGTGTGTACAGCGGCATGATTGCAGCAGAGAAAATCCGAAAAACCCCATTATCACAATGAATTACAAAAAAAAAACACAAGGACAGTGAAATAGAGAGCAATTCTTAAATAATTCATTCAGGGCTGGTGATGCAACCAGGATTTAGCACATCTACATCCAGAGCTGAGTGAGATATAAGGTTGGGCACTTTGGCTGATAGCAATGGTGAGGTTCGATGAGCAAATGCAGACCCTTTGAAGTCATACAGCATGGTACCCATTCCATGGGTCCCAACTCTCCAGGTTTAAGGGATTCGTCCTTCAGCTAAAACATGCATGGGAAACCCACAGTATGGTGCACCGTGTGACCGGCAAACGTTTTCAAATGCATCTCAGTTCTCGTCCCCTTTTGCTCGAGTTCACCATTCCAGAACCTTTACTAACACTCTCCCCACTTGGAGAGTCAGTGCCTTTAACCTCCTGTTGGACACAGTTTGCAATTTCTGCGCAAGATGAACAGGAATGGGGAGAACCAATGAGAGACTAGCTTTAGGTGTCTGCCCGGGCAAATTTAACGGTCATTTCCCACCAGCAAGAGGAATTAACCAAAGGCTCAGCATGCCGTGCCGGAACCAGATTACGGCCTGAAGTAATCCTGCGGGTCTGCGGCCAGCTCACTAGATAGCGAGTTGAAGAAAGGAGCTCAGGGGCACTGTAATTCACAAACCTGCAGAGTTATAAATGAGAGCTATCTTCCAAAAATATATTGAAGGAAGGCTGCGAAGACGACTTGTAAGCGGGGCAGAATTGCAGGAAAACGATTTCAGGGAGTAGACGGGAATTGCATTTAAAGCATAGGAAGAGAGGCAGAACGTCGACAATGATGCTCTTGGCCAAGAAGTGCGTATGCGTTTTTTCCTGAATATATTCAGGAAAAAACGCATACGCCCTTTTTGGCCAACCAAGCAAGCATGTTAAAGAAATCTGCAGTACAATGATGTCTCACTGCCCCCCGGTCAAAAGGGCCATCTGAAAAAATGTAAGATCCAGAAAGGCACCACAGGCCATGGAGAACAGAGAGCCTTGTTATGCTGATGGGCGGGATGTAAATTGCCAACAGCCACTCTGGAGAAGTGTATGGTGTTTCCCGAACACCTAAAAAACAAAGCAACGGGGCCTACGGCACTTCCCCTTATGGTCCTATAGCTTAGGGAAATTAAAATCAAAAACACACTGTCACCCCAAAGTTTCGGACGGCTCTGTTTACAAGAACCTCGTCTACGGTACAAGTTAAATATCCCAGAATGTGAAAAATGGATAAAGAAGTTGTGGTACGTACGTACAATGGAATATCACTCAGCAATGAAATCTATGTCATCAGGCCCGTCGCGGCATAATGAGTGGATTCATGTACGAAAATTCTAAGTGAAATAAGTCACACAGAAAATGAAACATCATAAGATATCACTAATACACGGAATGTAAACTTGGCTACACATGAACTGAATTACAAAACAGAACAGGGTCTCAAATTTAGAAAACAAACTTTTGCTTGCTTAAGGGGAAAGGTGAGTTGGGGTGCTGCATAAAACCCGAGATAGAAATTAGCACAGATACCTTTCCATAAGCCAAATATGTAATAGTCAAGACCTACCCCTTGCTCAACGAAATGGACTAAACACCCCATATTCAACGCCTAGGAATACACCTGACTAGTAAGAATCTTCAAACCCATGGATTTATATGTCTCCGTAAGAGAATGAATCGTGTGTACAGCGGCATGAATGCAGCAGAGAAAATCCGATAAATCCCATTATCAAAATGAATTACACAAACAAAACCCAAGGACAGTGAAATAGAGAGCAATTCTTAAATAATTCATTCAGGGCTTGTGATGCAACCTGGATTTACCACATCTACACCCAGGGCTGAGTGAGACATAAGGTTGGGCACTTCGGGCTGATAGCATTGGTGAGGTTCGATGAGCAAATGCAGACCCTTTGAAGTCATACAGCATGGTACCCATTCCATGGGTCCCAACTCTCCAAGTTTAAGGGATTCTTCCTTCAGCTAAAACATGCATGGGAAACCCACAGTATGGTGCACCGTGTGACTGGCAAACGTTTTCAAATGCATCTCAGTTTTCGTCCCCTTTTACTCGGGTTCACCATTCCAGACCCTTTACGAACACTCTCCCCACTTGGAGAGTCAGTGCCTTTAACCTCCTGTTGGGCTCAGTTTGCAATTTCTGCGCAAGATGAAAAGGAATAGGGAGAACCAATGAGAGACTAGCTCTAGGTGTCTGCACGGGCAAATTTATCGCTCATTTCCCACCAGGAAGAGGAATTAACCAAAGGCTCAGCATGCCGTGCCGGAACCAGATTAGGGCCTGAGGCAATCCTGTGGGTTTGCGGCCAGCTCACAAGATAGCGAGTTGAAGAAATGAGCTCAGGGGCACTGTAACTCACAAACCTGCAGAGTTATAAATGACAGCTATCGTCCAAAAATATATTGAAGGAAGGCTGTGAAGACGACTTGTAAGTGGGGCAGAATTGCAGGAAAACTATTTCAGGGGATAGACGGGAATTGCATTTAAAGAATAGGAAAAGAGGCAGAAGGTCGACAATGATGCTCTTTACCAAAAAGGGCGTATGTGTTTTTTCCTGAATATATTCAGGAAAAAACGCATACGCCCTTTTTGGCCAACCAAGCAAGCATGTTAAAGAAATCTGCACTACAATGAAGTCTCACTGCCCCCCGGTCAAAAGGGCCATCTGAAAAAAGTGTAAAATCCAGAAAGGCAGCACAGGCCATGGAGAACAGGGAGCCTTGTTATGCTGATGGGCGTGATGTAAATTGCCAACAGCCCCTCTGGAGAAATGTATGGTGTTTCCCGGAACACCGAAAAAACAAAGCTACGGAGCCTACGGCACTTCCTCTTATGGTCCTATAGCTTAGGGAAATTAAAATCAAAAACACACAGCCACCCCAAAGTGTCGGACGCCTCTGTTTACAAGAACCTCGTCTACGGTACAAGTTAAATATCCCAGAATGTGAAAAATGGATAAAGAAGTTGTGGTACGTACGTACAATGGAATATCACTCAGCAATGAAATCTATGTCATCAGGCCCGTCGTGGCATATTGAGTGGTTTCAGGTACGATGATTCTAAGTGAAATAAGTCACACAGAAAATGAAACATCATAAAATATCACTACTACACGGAATGTAAACTTGGCTACACATGAACTGAATTACAAAACAGAACAGGGTCTCAAATTTAGAAAACCAAATTATGCTTGCTTAAGGGGAAAGGTGAGTTGGGGTGCTGCATAAAACCAGAGATAGAAATTAGCACAGATACCTTTCCATAAGCCAAATATGTAATAGTCAAGACCTACCCCTTGCTCAACGAAATGGACTAAACACCCCATATTCAACGCCTAGGAATACACCTGACTAGTAAGAATCTTCAAACCCATGGATTTATATGTCTCTGTAAGAGAATGAAGCGTGTGTACAGCGGCATGAATGCAGCAGAGAAAATCCGATAAATCCCATTATCAAAATGAATTACACAAACAAAACCCAAGGACAGTGAAATAGAGAGCAATTCTTAAATAATTCATTCAGGGCTTGTGATGCAACCTGGATTTACCACATTACACCCAGAGCTGAGTGAGACATAAGGTTGGGCACTTCGGGCTGATAGCATTGGTGAGGTTCGATGAGCAAATGCAGACCCTTTGAAGTCATACAGCATGGTACCCATTCCATTGGTCCCAACTCTCCAAGTTGAAGGGATTCTTCCTTCAGCTAAAACATGCATGGGAAACCCACAGTATGGTGCACCGTGTGACTGGCAAACGTTTTCAAATGCATCTCAGTTTTCGTCCCCTTTTACTCGGGTTCACCATTCCAGACCCTTTACGAACACTCTCCCCACTTGGAGAGTCAGTGCCTTTAACCTCCTGTTGGGCACAGTTTGCAATTTCTGCGCAAGATGAAAAGGAATAGGGAGAACGAATGAGAGACTAGCTCTAGGTGTCTGCACGGGCAAATTTAACGCTCATTTCCCACCAGGAAGAGGAATTAACCAAAGGCTCAGCATGCCGTGCCGGGACCAGATTAGGGCCTGAAGCAATCCTGTGGGTTTGCCGCCAGCTCACAAGATAGCGAGCTGAAGAAAGGAGCTCAGGGGCACTGTAACTCACAAACCTGCAGAGTTATAAATGACAGCTATCGTCCAAAAATATATTGAAGGAAGGCTGCGAAGACGACTTGTAAGCGGGACAGATTTGCAGGAAAACGATTTCAGGGGGTACACGGGAATTGCATTTAAAGCATAGGAAAAGAGGCAGAACGTCGACAATGATGCTCTTGGCCAAAAAGGGCGTATGCGTTTTTTCCTGAATATATTCAGGAAAAAACGCATACGCACTTTTTGGCCAACCAAGCAAGCATGTTAAAGAAATCTGCACTACAATGAAGTCTCACTGCCCCCCGGTCAAAAGGGCCATCTGAAAAAAGTGTAAAATCCAGAAAGGCAGCACAGGCCATGGAGAACAGGGAGCCTTGTTATGCTGATGGGCGGGATGTAAATTGCCAACAGCCACTCTGGAGAAGTGTATGGTGTTTACAGGAACACCGAAAAAACAAAGCTACGGAGCCTACGGCACCACCACTTATGGTCCTATAGCTTAGGGAAATTAAAATCAAAAACACACAGCCACCCCAAAGTGTCGGACGGCTCTGTTTACAAGAACCTCATCTATGGTACAAGTTAAATATCCCAGAATGTGAAAAATGGATAAAGAAGTTGTGGTACGTACGTACAATGGAATATCACTCAGCAATGAAATCTATGTCATCAGGCCCGTCGTGGCATATTGAGTGGTTTCAGGTACGATGATTCTAAGTGAAATAAGTCACACAGAAAATGAAACATCATAAAATATCACTACTACACGGAATGTAAACTTGGCTACACATGAACTGAATTACAAAACAGAACAGGGTCTCAAATTTAGAAAACCAAATTATGCTTGCTTAAGGGGAAAGGTGAGTTGGGGTGCTGCATAAAACCAGAGATAGAAATTAGCACAGATACCTTTCCATAAGCCAAATATGTAATAGTCAAGACCTACCCCTTGCTCAACGAAATGGACTAAACACCCCATATTCAACGCCTAGGAATACACCTGACTAGTAAGAATCTTCAAACCCATGGATTTATATGTCTCTGTAAGAGAATGAAGCGTGTGTACAGCGGCATGAATGCAGCAGAGAAAATCCGATAAATCCCATTATCAAAATGAATTACACAAACAAAACCCAAGGACAGTGAAATAGAGAGCAATTCTTAAATAATTCATTCAGGGCTTGTGATGCAACCTGGATTTACCACATTACACCCAGAGCTGAGTGAGACATAAGGTTGGGCACTTCGGGCTGATAGCATTGGTGAGGTTCGATGAGCAAATGCAGACCCTTTGAAGTCATACAGCATGGTACCCATTCCATTGGTCCCAACTCTCCAAGTTGAAGGGATTCTTCCTTCAGCTAAAACATGCATGGGAAACCCACAGTATGGTGCACCGTGTGACTGGCAAACGTTTTCAAATGCATCTCAGTTTTCGTCCCCTTTTACTCGGGTTCACCATTCCAGACCCTTTACGAACACTCTCCCCACTTGGAGAGTCAGTGCCTTTAACCTCCTGTTGGGCACAGTTTGCAATTTCTGCGCAAGATGAAAAGGAATAGGGAGAACGAATGAGAGACTAGCTCTAGGTGTCTGCACGGGCAAATTTAACGCTCATTTCCCACCAGGAAGAGGAATTAACCAAAGGCTCAGCATGCCGTGCCGGGACCAGATTAGGGCCTGAAGCAATCCTGTGGGTTTGCCGCCAGCTCACAAGATAGCGAGCTGAAGAAAGGAGCTCAGGGGCACTGTAACTCACAAACCTGCAGAGTTATAAATGACAGTTATCGTCCATAAATATATTGAAGGAAGGCTGCGAAGACGACTTGTAAGCGGGACAGATTTGCAGGAAAACGATTTCAGGGGGTACACGGGAATTGCATTTAAAGCATAGGAAAAGAGGCAGAACGTCGACAATGATGCTCTTGGCCAAAAAGGGCGTATGCGTTTTTTCCTGAATATATTCAGGAAAAAACGCATACGCCCTTTTTGGCCAACCAAGCAAGCATGTTAAAGAAATCTGCACTACAATGAAGTCTCACTGCCCCCCGGTCAAAAGGGCCATCTGAAAAAAGTGTAAAATCCAGAAAGGCAGCACAGGCCATGGAGAACAGGGAGCCTTGTTATGCTGATGGGCGGGATGTAAATTGCCAACAGCCACTCTGGAGAAGTGTATGGTGTTTCCCGGAACACCGAAAAAACAAAGCTACGGAGCCTACGGCACTTCCACTTATGGTCCTATAGCTTAGGGAAATTAAAACAAAAACACACAGCCACCCCAAAGTGTCGGGCGGCTCTGTTTAGGAGAACCTCGTCTACGGTACAAGTTAAATATCCCAGAATGTGAAAAATGGATAAAGAAGTTGTGGTACGTACGTACAATGGAATATCACTCAGCAATGAAATCTATGTCATCAGGCCCGTCGCGGCATAATGAGTGGATTCAGGTACGATGATTCTAAGTGAAATAAGTCACACAGAAAATGAAACATCATAAGATATCACTACTACACGGAATGTAAACTTGGCTACACATGAACTGAATTACAAAACAGAACAGGGTCTCAAATTTAGAAAACCAACTTATGCTTGCTTAAGGGGAAAGGTGAGTTGGGGTGCTGCATAAAACCAGAGATAGAAATTAGCACAGATACCTTTCCATAAGCCAAATATGTAATAGTCAAGACCTACCCCTTGCTCAACGAAATGGACTAAACACCCCATATTCAACGCCTAGGAATACACCTGACTAGTAAGAATCTTCAAACCCATGGATTTATATGTCTCCGAAAGAGAATGAAGCGTGTGTACAGCGGCATGAATGCAGCAGAGAAAATCCGATAAATCCCATTATCAAAATGAATTACACAAACAAAACCCAAGGACAGTGAAATAGAGAGCAATTCTTAAATAATTCATTCAGGGCTTGTGATGCAACCTGGATTTACCACATTACACCCAGAGCTGAGTGAGACATAAGGTTGGGCACTTCGGGCTGATAGCATTGGTGAGGTTCGATGAGCAAATGCAGACCCTTTGAAGTCATACAGCATGGTACCCATTCCATTGGTCCCAACTCTCCAAGTTGAAGGGATTCTTCCTTCAGCTAAAACATGCATGGGAAACCCACAGTATGGTGCACCGTGTGACTGGCAAACGTTTTCAAATGCATCTCAGTTTTCGTCCCCTTTTACTCGGGTTCACCATTCCAGACCCTTTACGAACACTCTCCCCACTTGGAGAGTCAGTGCCTTTAACCTCCTGTTGGGCACAGTTTGCAATTTCTGCGCAAGATGAAAAGGAATAGGGAGAACGAATGAGAGACTAGCTCTAGGTGTCTGCACGGGCAAATTTAACGCTCATTTCCCACCAGGAAGAGGAATTAACCAAAGGCTCAGCATGCCGTGCCGGGACCAGATTAGGGCCTGAAGCAATCCTGTGGGTTTGCCGCCAGCTCACAAGATAGCGAGCTGAAGAAAGGAGCTCAGGGGCACTGTAACTCACAAACCTGCAGAGTTATAAATGACAGCTATCGTCCAAAAATATATTGAAGGAAGGCTGCGAAGACGACTTGTAAGCGGGACAGATTTGCAGGAAAACGATTTCAGGGGGTAGACGGGAATTGCATTTAAAGCATAGGAAAAGAGGCAGAACGTCGACAATGATGCTCTTGGCCAAAAAGGGCGTATGCGTTTTTTCCTGAATATATTCAGGAAAAAACGCATACGCCCTTTTTGGCCAACCAAGCAAGCATGTTAAAGAAATCTGCACTACAATGAAGTCTCACTGCCCCCCGGTCAAAAGGGCCATCTGAAAAAAGTGTAAAATCCAGAAAGGCAGCACAGGCCATGGAGAACAGGGAGCCTTGTTATGCTGATGGGCGGGATGTAAATTGCCAACAGCCACTCTGGAGAAGTGTATGGTGTTTCCCGGAACACCGAAAAAACAAAGCTACGGAGCCTACGGCACTTCCACTTATGGTCCTATAGCTTAGGGAAATTAAAACAAAAACACACAGCCACCCCAAAGTGTCGGGCGGCTCTGTTTAGGAGAACCTCGTCTACGGTACAAGTTAAATATCCCAGAATGTGAAAAATGGATAAAGAAGTTGTGGTACGTACGTACAATGGAATATCACTCAGCAATGAAATCTATGTCATCAGGCCCGTCACGGCATAATGAGTGGATTCAGGTACGATGATTCTAAGTGAAATAAGTCACACAGAAAATGAAACATCATAAGATATCACTACTACACGGAATGTAAACTTGGCTACACATGAACTGAATTACAAAACAGAACAGGGTCTCAAATTTAGAAAACCAACTTATGCTTGCTTAAGGGGAAAGGTGAGTTGGGGTGCTGCATAAAACCAGAGATAGAAATTAGCACAGATACCTTTCCATAAGCCAAATATGTAATAGTCAAGACCTACCCCTTGCTCAACGAAATGGACTAAACACCCCATATTCAACGCCTAGGAATACACCTGACTAGTAAGAATCTTCAAACCCATGGATTTATATGTCTCCGAAAGAGAATGAAGCGTGTGTACAGCGGCATGAATGCAGCAGAGAAAATCCGATAAATCCCATTATCAAAATGAATTACACAAACAAAACCCAAGGACAGTGAAATAGAGAGCAATTCTTAAATAATTCATTCAGGGCTTGTGATGAAACCTGGATTTACCACATTACACCCAGAGCTGAGTGAGACATAAGGTTGGGCACTTCGGGCTGATAGCATTGATGAGGTTCGATGAGCAAATGCAGACCCTTTGAAGTCATACAGCATGGTACCCATTCCATGGGTCCCAACTCTCCAAGTTTAAGGGATTCTTCCTTCAGCTAAAACATGCATGGGAAACCCACAGTATGGTGCACCGTGTGACTGGCAAACGTTTTCAAATGCATCTCTGTTTTCGTCCCCTTTTACTCGGGTTCACCATTCCAGACCCTTTACGAACACTCTCCCCACTTGGAGAGTCAGTGCCTTTAACCTCCTGTTGGGCACAGTTTGCAATTTCTGCGCAAGATGAAAAGGAATAGGGAGAACGAATGAGAGACTAGCTGTAGGTGTCTGCACGGGCAAATTTAACGCTCATTTCCCACCAGGAAGAGGAATTAACCAAAGGCTCAGCATGCCCTGCCGGAACCAGATTAGGGCCTGAAGCAATCCTGTGGGTTTGCCGCCAGCTCACAAGATAGCGAGCTGAAGAAAGGAGCTCAGGGGCACTGTAACTCACAAACCTGCAGAGTTATAAATGACAGCTATCGTCCAAAAATATATTGAAGGAAGGCTGCGAAGACGACTTGTAAGCGGGACAGATTTGCAGGAAAACGATTTCAGGGGGTAGACGGGAATTGCATTTAAAGCATAGGAAAAGAGGCAGAACGTCGACAATGATGCTCTTGGCCAAAAAGGGCGTATGCGTTTTTTCCTGAATATATTCAGGAAAAAACGCATACGCCCTTTTTGGCCAACCAAGCAAGCATGTTAAAGAAATCTGCACTACAATGAAGTCTCACTGCCCCCCGGTCAAAAGTGCCATCTGAAAAAAGTGTAAACCCAGAAAGGCAGCACAGGCCATGGAGAACAGGGAGCCTTGTTATGCTGCTGGGCGGGATGTAAATTGCCAACAGCCACTCTGGAGAAGTGTATGGTGTTTCCCGGAACACCGAAAAAACAAAGCTACGGAGCCTACGGCACTTCCACTTATGGTCCTATAGCTTAGGGAAATTAAAATCAAAAACACACAGCCACCCCAAAGTGTCGGACGGCTCTGTTTACAAGAACCTCATCTACGGTACAAGTTAAATATCCCAGAATGTGAAAAATGGATAAAGAAGTTGTGGTACGTACGTACAATGGAATATCACTCAGCAATGAAATCTATGTCATCAGGCCCGTCGCGGCATAATGAGTGGATTCAGGTACGATTAATCTAAGTGAAATAAGTCACACAGAAAATGAAACATCATAAGATATCAGTACTACACGGAATGTAAACTTGGCTACACATGAACTGAATTACAAAACAGAACAGGGTCTCAAATTTAGAAAACCAACTTATGCTTGCTTAAGGGGAAAGGTGAGTTGGGGTGCTGCATAAAACCAGAGATAGAAATTAGCACAGTTACCTTTCCATAAGCCAAATATGTAATAGTCAAGACCTACCCCTTGCTCAACGAAATGGACTAAACACCCCATATTCAACGCCTAGGAATACACCTGACTAGTAAGAATCTTCAAACCCATGGATTTATATGTCTCCGAAAGAGAATGAAGCGTGTGTACAGCGGCATGAATGCAGCAGAGAAAATCCGATAAATCCCATTATCAAAATGAATTACACAAACAAAACCCAAGGACAGTGAAATAGAGAGCAATTCTTAAATAATTCATTCAGGGCTTGTGATGCAACCTGGATTTACCACATCTACACCCAGAGCTGAGTGAGACATAAGGTTGGGCACTTCGGGCTGATAGCATTGGTGAGGTTCGATGAGCAAATGCAGACCCTTTGAAGTCATACAGCATGGTACCCATTCCATGGGTCCCAACTCTCCAAGTTTAAGGGATTCTTCCTTCAGCTAAAACATGCATGGGAAACCCACAGTATGGTGCACCGTGTGACTGGCAAACGTTTTCAAATGCATCTCAGTTTTCGTCCCCTTTTACTCGGGTTCACAATTCCAGACCCTTTACGAACACTCTCCCCACTTGGAGAGTCAGTGCCTTTAACCTCCTGTTGGGCACAGTTTGCAATTTCTGCGCAAGATGAAAAGGATTAGGGAGAACGAATGAGAGACTAGCTCTAGGTGTCTGCACGGGCAAATTTAATGCTCATTTCCACCAGGAAGAGGAATTAACCAAAGGCTCAGCATGCCGTGCTGGAACCAGATTAGGGCCTGAGGCAATCCTGTGGGTTTGCGGCCAGCTCACAAGATAGCGAGTTGAAGAAATGAGCTCAGGGGCACTGTAACTCACAA
Organism: Delphinapterus leucas; assembly: GCF_059928025.1. NCBI lineage: Eukaryota > Metazoa > Chordata > Mammalia > Artiodactyla > Monodontidae > Delphinapterus > Delphinapterus leucas. The sequence goes on along the minus strand of NC_143135.1, from coordinate 111,333,006 downwards.
ACCTGCAGAGTTATAAATGACAGCTATCGTCCAAAAATATATTGAAGGAAGGCTGCGAAGACGACTTCTAAGTGGGGCAGAATTGCAGGAAAACGATTTCAGGGGTATAAGGGAATTGCATTTAAAGCATAGGAAAAGAGGCAGAACGTTGACAATGATGCTCTTGGCCAAAAAGGGCGTATGCGTTTTTTCCTGAATATATTCAGGAAAAAACGCCTACGCACTTTTTGGCCAACCAAGCAAGCATGTTAAAGAAATCTGCACTACAATGAAGTCTCACTGACCCCCGGTCAAAAGGGCCTTCTGAAAAAAGTGTAAAACCCCAAAAGGCAGCACAGGCCATGGAGAACAGCGAGCCTTTTTATGCTGATGGGCGGGATGTAAATTGCCAACAGCCAGTCTGGAAAAATGTATGGTGTTTCCCGGAACATCTAAAAAACAAAGCAACGGAGCCTACGGCATTTCCCCTTATGGTCCTATAGCTTAGGAAAATTAAAATCAAAAACACACAGCCACCCAAATGTCTCGGGCGGCTCTGTTTACAAGAACCTCGTCTACGGTACAAGTTAAATATCCCAGAATGTGAAAAATGGATAAAGAAGTTGTGGTACGTACGTACAATGGAATATCACACAGCAATGAAATCTATGTCATCAGGCCCGTCGCGGCATAATGAGTGGATTCAGGTACGATGATTCTAAGTGAAATAAGTCACACAGAAAATGAAACATCATAAGATATCACTAATACACGGAATGTAAACTTGGCTACACATGAACTGAATTACAAAACAGAACAGGGTCTCAAATTTAGAAAACCAACTTATGCTTGCTTAAGGGGAAAGGTGAGTTGGGGTGCTGCATAAAACCAGAGATAGAAATTAGCACAGATACCTTTCCATAAGCCAAATATGTAATAGTCAAGACCTACCCCTTGCTCAACGAAATGGACTAAACACCCCATATTCAACACCTAGGAATACACCTGACTAGTAAGAATCTTCAAACCCATGGATTTATATGTCTCCATAAGAGAATGAAGCGTGTGTACAGCGGCATGAATGCAGCAGAGAAAATCCAATAAATCCCATTATCAAAATGAATTACACAAACAAAACACAAGGACAGTGAAATAGAGAGCAATTCTTAAATAATTCATTCAGGGCTTGTGATGCAACCTGGATTTACCACATCTACACCCAGAGCTGAGTGAGACATAAGGTTGGGCACTTCGGGCTGATAGCATTGGTGAGGTTCGATGAGCAAATGCAGACCCTTTGAAGTCATACAGCATGGTACCCATTTCATGGATCCCAACTCTCCAAGTTTAAGGGATTCTTCCTTCAGCTAAAACATGCATGGGAAACCCACAGTATGGTGCACCGTGTGACTGGCAAACGTTTTCAAATGCATCTCAGTTTTCGTCCCCTTTTACTCGGGTTCACCATTCCAGACCCTTTACGAACACTCTCCCCAATAGGAGAGTCAGTGCCTTTAACCTCCTGTTGGGCACAGTTTGCAATTTCTGCGCAAGATGAAAAGGAATAGGGAGAACCAATGAGAGACTAGCTCTAGGTGTCTGCACGGGCAAATTTAACGCTCATTTCCCACCAGGAAGAGGAATTAACCAAAGGCTCAGCATGCCGTGCCGGAACCAGATTAGGGCCTGAGGAAATCCTGTGGGTTTGTGGCCAGCTCACAAGATAGCGAGTTGAAGAAAGGAGCTCAGGGGCACTGTAACTCACAAACCTGCAGAGTTATAAATGACAGCTATCGTCCAAAAATATATTGAAGGAAGGCTGCGAAGACGACTTGTAAGTGGGGCAGAATTGCAGGAAAACGATTTCAGGGGGTAGACGGGAATTGCATTTAAAGCAGAGGAAAAGAGGCAGAACGTCGACAATGATGCTCCTGGCCAAAAAGGGCGTATGCGTTTTTTCCTGAATATATTCAGGAAAAAACGCATACGCACTTTTTGGCCAGCCAAGCAAGCATGTTAAAGAAATCTGCAGTACAATGAAGTCTCACTGCCCCCCGGTCAAAAGGGCCATCTGAAAAAAGTGTAAAATCCAGAAAGGCAGCACAGGCCATGGAGAACAGCGAGCCTTGTTATGCTGATGGGCGGGATATAAATTGCCAACAGCCAGTCTGGAAAAATGTATGGTGTTTCCCGGAACATCTAAAAAACAAAGCAATGGAGCCTACGCCAATTCCCCTTATGGTCCTATAGCTTAGGAAAATTAAAATCAAAAACACACAGCCACCCCAAAGTGTCGGACGGCTCTGTTTACAAGAACCTCGTCTACGGTACAAGTTAAATATCCCAGAATGTGAAAAATGGATAAAGAAGTTGTGGTACGTACGTACAATGGAATATCGCTCAGCAATGAAATCTATGTCATCAGGCCCGTCGCGGCATAATGAGTGGATTCAGGTACGATGATTCTAAGTGAAATAAGTCACACAGAAAATGAAACATCATAAGATATCACTAGTACACGGAATGTAAACTTGGCTACACATGAACTGAATTACAAAACAGAACAGGGTCTCAAATTTAGAAAACCAACTTATGCTTGCTTAAGGGGTAAGGTGAGTTGGGGTGCTGCATAAAACCAGAGATAGAAATTAGCACAGTTACATTTCCATAAGCCAAATATGTAATAGTCAAGACCTACCCCTTGCTCAACGAAATGGACTAAACACCCCATATTCAACGCCTAGGAATACACCTGACTAGTAAGAATCTTCAAACCCATGGATTTATATGTCTCCATAAGAGAATGAAGCGTGTGTACAGGGGCATGAATGCAGCAGAGAAAATCCGATAAATCCCATTATCAAAATGAATTACACAAACAAAACCCAAGGACAGTGAAATAGAGAGCAATTCTTAAATATTTCATTCAGGGCTTGTGATGCAACCTGGATTTACCACATCTACACCCAGAGCTGAGTGAGACATAAGGTTGGGCACTTCGGGCTGATAGCATTGGTGAGGTTCGATGAGCAAATGCAGACCCTTTGAAGTCATACAGCATGGTACCCATTTCATGGATCCCAACTCTCCAAGTTTAAGGGATTCTTCCTTCAGCTAAAACATGCATGGGAAACCCACAGTATGGTGCACCGTGTGACTGGCAAACGTTTTCAAATGCATCTCAGTTTTCGTCCCCTTTTACTCGGGTTCACCATTCTAGACCCTTTACGAACACTCTCCCCAATAGGAGAGTCAGTGCCTTTAACCTCCTGTTGGGCACAGTTTGCAATTTCTGCGCAAGATTAAAAGGAATAGGGAGAACCAATGAGAGACTAGCTCTAGGTGTCTGCACGGGCAAATTTAACGCTCATTTCCCACCAGGAAGAGGAATTAACCAAAGGCTCAGCATGCCGTACCGGAAGCAGATTAGGGCCTGAGGCAATCCTGTGGGTTTGCGGCCAGCTCACAAGATAGCGAGTTGAAGAAATGAGCTCAGGGGCACTGTAACTCACAAACCTGCAGAGTTATAAATGACAGCTATCGTCCAAAAATATATTGAAGGAAGGCTGCGAAGACGACTTGTAAGCGGGACAGATTTGCAGGAAAACGATTTCAGGGGGTACACGGGAATTGCATTTAAAGCATAGGAAAAGAGGAAGAACGTCGACAATGATGCTCTTGGCCAAAAAGGGCGTATGCGTTTTTTCCTGAATATATTCAGGAAAAAACGCATACGCCCTTTTTGGCCAACCAAGCAAGCATGTTAAAGAAATCTGCACTACAATGAAGTCTCACTGCCCCCCGGTCAAAAGGGCCATCTGAAAAAAGTGTAAAATCCAGAAAGGCAGCACAGGCCATGGAGAACAGGGAGCCTTGTTATGCTGATGGGCGGGATGTAAATTGCCAACAGCCACTCTGGAGAAGTGTATGGTTTTTCCCGGAACACCGAAAAAACAAAGCTACGGAGCCTACGGCACTTCCACTTAAGGTCCTATAGCTTAGGAAAATTAAAATCAAAAACACACAGCCACCCCAAAGTGTCGGACGGCTCTGTTTACAAGAACCTCGTCTACGGTACAAGTTAAATATCCCAGAATGTGAAAAATGGATAAAGAAGTTGTGGTACGTACATACAATGGAATATCACACAGCAATGAAATCTATGTCATCAGGCCCGTCACGGCATAATGAGAGGATTCAGGTACGATGATTCTAAGTGAAATAAGTCACACAGAAAATGAAACATCATAAGATATCACTAATACACGGAATATAAACTTGGCTACATATGAACTGAATTACAAAACAGAACAGGGTCTGAAATTTAGAAAACCAACATATGCTTGCTTAAGGGGAAAGGTGAGTTGGCGTGCTGCATAAAACCAGAGATAGAAATTAGCACAGATACCTTTCCATAAGCCAAATATGTAATAGTCAAGATCTACCCCTTGCTCAACGAAATGGACTAAACACCCCATATTCAACGCCTAGGAATACACCTGACTAGTAAGAAACTTCAAACCCATGGATTTATATGTCTCCGTAAGAGAATGAAGCATGTGTACAGCGGCATGAATGCAGCAGAGAAAATCCGATAAATCCCATTATCAAAATGAATTACACAAACAAAACCCAAGGACAGTGAAATAGAGAGCAATTCTTAAATAATTCATTCAGGGCTTGTGATGCAACCTGGATTTACCACATCTACACCCAGAGCTGAGTGAGACATAAGGTTGGGCACTTCGGGCTGATAGCATTGGTGAGGTTCGATGAGCAAATGCAGACCCTTTGAAGTCATACAGCATGGTACCCATTCCATGGGTCCCAACTCTCCAAGTTTAAGGGATTCTTCCTTCAGCTAAAACATGCATGGGAAACCCAGAGTATGGTGCACCGTGTGACAGGCAAAGGTTTTCAAATGCATCTCAGTTTTCATCCCCTTTTACTCGGGTTCACCATTCCAGACCCTTTACGAACACTCTCCCCACTTGGAGAGTCAGTGCCTTTAACCTCCTGTTGGGCACAGTTTGCAATTTCTGCGCAAGATGAAAAGGAATAGGGAGAACCAATGAGAGACTAGCTCTAGGTGTCTGCACTGGCAAATTTAACGCTCATTTCCCACCAGGAAGAGGAATTAACCAAAGGCTCAGAATGCCGTGCCGGAACCAGATTAGGGCCTGAGGCAATCCTGTGGGTATGCGGCCAGCTCACAAGATAGCGAGTTGAAGAAAGGAGCTCAGGGCCACTGTAACTCACAAACCTGCAGAGTTATAAATGACAGCTATCGTCCAAAAATATATTGAAGGAAGGCTGCGAAGACGACTTGTAAGTGGGCAGAATTGTAGGAAAACGATTTCAGGGGGTACACGGGAATTGCATTTAAAGCATAGGAAAAGAGGAAGAACGTCGACAATGATGGTCTTGGCCAAAAAGGGCGTATGCGTTTTTTCCTGAATATATTCAGGAAACAACGCATACGCCGTTTTTGGCCAACCAAGCAAGCATGTTAAAGAAATCTGCACTACAATGAAGTCTCACTGCCCCCCGGTCAAAAGGGCCATCTGAAAAAAGTGTAAAATCCAGAAAGGCAGCACAGGCCATGGAGAACAGCGAGCCTTGTTATGCTGATGGGCGGGATGTAAATTGCCAACAGCCAGTCTGGAAAAATGTATGGTGTTTCCCGGAACATCTAAAAAACAAAGCAACGGAGTCTACGGCAATTCCCCTTATGGTCCTATAGCTTAGGAAAATTAAAATCAAAAACACACAGCCACCCAAAAGTCTCGGGCGGCTCTGTTTACAAGAACCTCGTCTACGGTACAAGTTAAATATCCCAGAATGTGAAAAATGGATAAAGAAGTTGTGGTACGTACGTACAATGGAATATCACTCAGCAATGAAATCTATGTCATCAGGCCCGTCGCGGCATAATGAGCGGATTCAGGTACGATGATTCTAAGTGAAATAAATCACACAGAAAATGAAACATCATAAGATATCACTAATATACGGAATATAAACTTGGCTACACATGAACTGAATTACAAAACAGAACAGGGTCTCAAATTTAGAAAACCAACTTATGCTTGCTTAAGGGGAAAGGTGAGTTGGGGTGCTGCATAAAACCAGAGATTGAAATTAGCACAGTTACCTTTCCATAAGCCAAATATGTAATAGTCAAGACCTACCCCTTGCTCAACGAAATGGACTAAACACCCCATATTCAACGCCTAGGAATACACCTGACTAGTAAGAATCTTCAAACCCATGGATTTATATGTCTCCGAAAGAGAATGAAGCGTGTGTACAGCGGCATGAATGCAGCAGAGAAAATCCGATAAATCCCATTATCAAAATGAATTACACAAACAAAACCCAAGGACAGTGAAATAGAGAGCAATTCTTAAATAATTCATTCAGGGCTTGTGATGCAACCTGGATTTACCACATCTACACCCAGAGCTGAGTGAGACATAAGGTTGGGCACTTCGGGCTGATAGCATTGGTGAGGTTCGATGAGCAAATGCAGACCCTTTGAAGTCATACAGCATGGTACCCATTCCATGGGTCCCAACTCTCCAAGTTTAAGGGATTCTTCCTTCAGCTAAAACATGCATGGGAAACCCACAGTATGGTGCACCGTGTGACTGGCAAACGTTTTCAAATGCATCTCAGTTTTCATCCCCTTTTACTCGGGTTCACAATTCCAGACCATTTACTAACACTCTCACCACTTGGAGAGTCAGTGCCTTTAACCTCCTGTTGGGCACAGTTTGCAATTTCTGCGCAAGATGAAAAGGATTAGGGAGAACGAATGAGAGACTAGCTCTAGGTGTCTGCACGGGCAAATTTAATGCTCATTTCCACCAGGAAGAGGAATTAACCAAAGGCTCAGCATGCCGTGCTGGAACCAGATTAGGGCCTGAGGCAATCCTGTGGGTTTGCGGCCAGCTCACAAGATAGCGAGTTGAAGAAAGGAGCTCAGGGGCACTGTAACTCACAAACCTGCAGAGTTATAAATGACAGCTATCGTCCAAAAATATATTGAAGGAAGGCTGCGAAGACGACTTGTAAGTGGGGCAGAATTGCAGGAAAACGATTTCAGGGGTATAAGGGAATTGCATTTAAAGCATAGGAAAAGAGGCAGAACGTTGACAATGATGCTCTTGGCCAAAAAGGGCGTATGCGTTTTTTCCTGAATATATTCAGGAAAAAACGCCTACGCACTTTTTGGCCAACCAAGCAAGCATGTTAAAGAAATCTGCACTACAATGAAGTCTCACTGACCCCCGGTCAAAAGGGCCTTCTGAAAAAAGTGTAAAACCCCAAAAGGCAGCACAGGCCATGGAGAACAGCGAGCCTTTTTATGCTGATGGGCGGGATGTAAATTGCCAACAGCCAGTCTGGAAAAATGTATGGTGTTTCCCGGATCATCTAAAAAACAAAGCAACGGAGCCTACGGCATTTCCCCTTATGGTCCTATAGCTTAGGAAAATTAAAATCAAAAACACACAGCCACCCAAATGTCTCGGGCGGCTCTGTTTACAAGAACCTCGTCTACGGTACAAGTTAAATATCCCAGAATGTGAAAAATGGATAAAGAAGTTTTGGTACGTACGTACAATGGAATATCACACAGCAATGAAATCTATGTCATCAGGCCCGTCGCGGCATAATGAGTGGATTCAGGTACGATGATTCTAAGTGAAATAAGTCACACAGAAAATGAAACATCATAAGATATCACTAATACACGGAATGTAAACTTGGCTACACATGAACTGAATTACAAAACAGAACAGGGTCTCAAATTTAGAAAACCAACTTATGCTTGCTTAAGGGGAAAGGTGAGTTGGGGTGCTGCATGAAACCAGAGATAGAAATTAGCACAGATACCTTTCCATAAGCCAAATATGTAATAGTCAAGACCTACCCCTTGCTCAACGAAATGGACTAAACACCCCATATTCAACACCTAGGAATACACCTGACTAGTAAGAATCTTCAAACCCATGGATTTATATGTCTCCATAAGAGAATGAAGCGTGTGTACAGCGGCATGAATGCAGCAGAGAAAATCCTATAAATCCCATTATCAAAATGAATTACACAAACAAAACCCAAGGACAGTGAAATAGAGAGCAATTCTTAAATAATTCATTCAGGGCTTGTGATGCAACCTGGATTTACCACATCTACACCCAGAGCTGAGTGAGACATAAGGTTGGGCACTTCGGGCTGATAGTATTGGTGAGGTTCGATGAGCAAATGCAGACCCTTTGAAGTCATACAGCATGGTACCCATTTCATGGATCCCAACTCTCCAAGTTTAAGGGATTCTTCCTTCAGCTAAAACATGCATGGGAAACCCACAGTATGGTGCACCGTGTGACTGGCAAACGTTTTCAAATGCATCTCAGTTTTCGTCCCCTTTTACTCGGGTTCACCATTCCAGACCCTTTACGAACACTCTCCCAAATAGGAGAGTCAGTGCCTTTAACCTCCTGTTGGGCACAGTTTGCAATTTCTGCGCAAGATGAAAAGGAATAGGGAGAACCAATGAGAGACTAGCTCTAGGTGTCTGCACGGGCAAATTTAACGCTCATTTCCCACCAGGAAGAGGAATTAACCAAAGGCTCAGCATGCCATGCCGGAACCAGATTAGGGCCTGAGGAAATCCTGTGGGTTTGCGGCCAGCTCACAAGATAGCGAGTTGAAGAAAGGAGCTCAGGGGCACTGTATCTCACAAACCTGCAGAGTTATAAATGACAGCTATCGTCCAAAAATATATTGAAGGAAGGCTGCGAAGACGACTTGTAAGTGGGGCAGAATTGCAGGAAAACGATTTCAGGGGGTAGACGGGAATTGCATTTAAAGCAGAGGAAAAGAGGCAGAACGTCGACAATGATGCTCTTGGCCAAAAAGGGCGTATGCGTTTGTTCCTGAATATATTCAGGAAAAAACGCATACGCACTTTTTGGCCAGCCAAGCAAGCATGTTAAAGAAATCTGCAGTACAATGAAGTCTCACTGCCCCCCGGTCAAAAGGGCCATCTGAAAAAAGTGTAAAATCCAGAAAGGCAGCACAGGCCATGGAGAACAGCGAGCCTTGTTATGCTGATGGGCGGGATATAAATTGCCAACAGCCAGTCTGGAAAAATGTATGGTGTTTCCCGGAACATCTAAAAAACAAAGCAATGGAGCCTACGCCAATTCCCCTTATGGTCCTATAGCTTAGGAAAATTAAAATCAAAAACACACAGCCACCCCAAAGTGTCGGACGGCTCTGTTTACAAGAACCTCGTCTACGGTACAAGTTAAATATCCCAGAATGTGAAAAATGGATAAAGAAGTTGTGGTACGTACGTACAATGGAATATCGCTCAGCAATGAAATCTATGTCATCAGGCCCGTCGCGGCATAATGAGTGGATTCAGGTACGATGATTCTAAGTGAAATAAGTCACACAGAAAATGAAACATCATAAGATATCACTAGTAAACGGAATGTAAACTTGGCTACACATGAACTGAATTACAAAACAGAACAGGGTCTCAAATTTAGAAAACCAACTTATGCTTGCTTAAGGGGTAAGGTGAGTTGGGGTGCTGCATAAAACCAGAGATAGAAATTAGCACAGTTACCTTTCCATAAGCCAAATATGTAATAGTCAAGACCTACCCCTTGCTCAACGAAATGGACTAAACAACCCATATTCAACGCCTAGGAATACACCTGACTAGTAAGAATCTTCAAACCCATGGATTTATATGTCTCCATAAGAGAATGAAGCGTGTGTACAGGGGCATGAATGCAGCAGAGAAAATCCGATAAATCCCATTATCAAAATGAATTACACAAACAAAACCCAAGGACAGTGAAATAGAGAGCAATTCTTAAATATTTCATTCAGGGCTTGTGATGTAACCTGGATTTAACACATCTACACCCAGAGCTGAGTGAGACATAAGGTTGGGCACTTCGGGCTGATAGCATTGGTGAGGTTCGATGAGCAAATGCAGACCCTTTGAAGTCATACAGCATGGTACCCATTTCATGGATCCCAACTCTCCAAGTTTAAGGGATTCTTCCTTCAGCTAAAACATGCATGGGAAACCCACAGTATGGTGCACCGTGTGACTGGCAAACGTTTTCAAATGCATCTCAGTTTTCGTCCCCTTTTACTCGGGTTCACCATTCCAGACCCTTTACGAACACTCTCCCCACTTGGAGAGTCAGTGCCTTTAACCTCCTGTTGGGCACAGTTTGCAATTTCTGCGCAAGATGAAAAGGAATAGGGAGAACGAATGAGAGACCAGCTCTAGGTGTCTGCACGGGCAAATTTAACGCTCATTTCCCACCAGGAAGAGGAATTAACCAAAGGCTCAGCATGCCGTGCCGGAACCAGATTAGGGCCTGAGGCAATCCTGTGGGTTTGCGGCCAGCTCACAAGATAGCGAGTTGAAGAAATGAGCTCAGGGGCACTGTAACTCACAAACCTGCAGAGTTATAAATGACAGCTATCGTCCAAAAATATATTGAAGGAAGGCTGCGAAGACGACTTGTAAGTGGGGCAGAATTGCAGGAAAACGATTTCAGGGGTATAAGGGAATTGCATTTAAAGCATAGGAAAAGAGGCAGAACGTTGACAATGATGCTCTTGGCCAAAAAGGGCGTATGCGTTTTTTCCTGAATATATTCAGGAAAAAACGCCTACGCACTTTTTGGCCAACCAAGCAAGCATGTTAAAGAAATCTGCACTACAATGAAGTCTCACTGACCCCCGGTCAAAAGGGCCTTCTGAAAAAAGTGTAAAACCCCAAAAGGCAGCACAGGCCATGGAGAACAGCGAGCCTTTTTATGCTGATGGGCGGGATGTAAATTGCCAACAGCCAGTCTGGAAAAATGTATGGTGTTTCCCGGAACATCTAAAAAACAAAGCAACGGAGCCTACGGCATTTCCCCTTATGGTCCTATAGCTTAGGAAAATTAAAATCAAAAACACACAGCCACCCAAATGTCTCGGGCGGCTCTGTTTACAAGAACCTCGTCTACGGTACAAGTTAAATATCCCAGAATGTGAAAAATGGATAAAGAAGTTGTGGTACGTACGTACAATGGAATATCACACAGCAATGAAATCTATGTCATCAGGCCCGTCGCGGCATAATGAGTGGATTCAGGTACGATGATTCTAAGTGAAATAAGTCACACAGAAAATGAAACATCATAAGATATCACTAATACACGGAATGTAAACTTGGCTACACATGAACTGAATTACAAAACAGAACAGGGTCTCAAATTTAGAAAACCAACTTATGCTTGCTTAAGGGGAAAGGTGAGTTGGGGTGCTGCATGAAACCAGAGATAGAAATTAGCACAGATACCTTTCCATAAGCCAAATATGTAATAGTCAAGACCTACCCCTTGCTCAACGAAATGGACTAAACACCCCATATTCAACACCTAGGAATACACCTGACTAGTAAGAATCTTCAAACCCATGGATTTATATGTCTCCATAAGAGAATGAAGCGTGTGTACAGCGGCATGAATGCAGCAGAGAAAATCCGATAAATCCCATTATCAAAATGAATTACACAAACAAAACCCAAGGACAGTGAAATAGAGAGCAATTCTTAAATAATTCATTCAGGGCTTGTGATGCAACCTGGATTTACCACATCTACACCCAGAGCTGAGTGAGACATAAGGTTGGGCACTTCGGGCTGATAGTATTGGTGAGGTTCGATGAGCAAATGCAGACCCTTTGAAGTCATACAGCATGGTACCCATTTCATGGATCCCAACTCTCCAAGTTTAAGGGATTCTTCCTTCAGCTAAAACATGCATGGGAAACCCACAGTATGGTGCACCGTGTGACTGGCAAACGTTTTCAAATGCATCTCAGTTTTCGTCCCCTTTTACTCGGGTTCACCATTCCAGACCCTTTACGAACACTCTCCCAAATAGGAGAGTCAGTGCCTTTAACCTCCTGTTGGGCACAGTTTGCAATTTCTGCGCAAGATGAAAAGGAATAGGGAGAACCAATGAGAGACTAGCTCTAGGTGTCTGCACGGGCAAATTTAACGCTCATTTCCCACCAGGAAGAGGAATTAACCAAAGGCTCAGCATGCCATGCCGGAACCAGATTAGGGCCTGAGGAAATCCTGTGGGTTTGCGGCCAGCTCACAAGATAGCGAGTTGAAGAAAGGAGCTCAGGGGCACTGTATCTCACAAACCTGCAGAGTTATAAATGACAGCTATCGTCCAAAAATATATTGAAGGAAGGCTGCGAAGACGACTTGTAAGTGGGGCAGAATTGCAGGAAAACGATTTCAGGGGGTAGACGGGAATTGCATTTAAAGCAGAGGAAAAGAGGCAGAACGTCGACAATGATGCTCTTGGCCAAAAAGGGCGTATGCGTTTGTTCCTGAATATATTCAGGAAAAAACGCATACGCACTTTTTGGCCAGCCAAGCAAGCATGTTAAAGAAATCTGCAGTACAATGAAGTCTCACTGCCCCCCGGTCAAAAGGGCCATCTGAAAAAAGTGTAAAATCCAGAAAGGCAGCACAGGCCATGGAGAACAGCGAGCCTTGTTATGCTGATGGGCGGGATATAAATTGCCAACAGCCAGTCTGGAAAAATGTATGGTGTTTCCCGGAACATCTAAAAAACAAAGCAATGGAGCCTACGCCAATTCCCCTTATGGTCCTATAGCTTAGGAAAATTAAAATCAAAAACACACAGCCACCCCAAAGTGTCGGACGGCTCTGTTTACAAGAACCTCGTCTACGGTACAAGTTAAATATCCCAGAATGTGAAAAATGGATAAAGAAGTTGTGGTACGTACGTACAATGGAATATCGCTCAGCAATGAAATCTATGTCATCAGGCCCGTCGCGGCATAATGAGTGGATTCAGGTACGATGATTCTAAGTGAAATAAGTCACACAGAAAATGAAACATCATAAGATATCACTAGTACACGGAATGTAAACTTGGCTACACATGAACTGAATTACAAAACAGAACAGGGTCTCAAATTGAGAAAACCAACTTATGCTTGCTTAAGGGGAAAGGTGAGTTGGGGTGCTGCATAAAACCAGAGATAGAAATTAGCACAGATACCTTTCCATAAGCCAAATATGTAATAGTCAAGACCTACCCCTTGCTCAACGAAATGGACTAAACACCCCATATTCAATGCCTAGGAATACACCTGACTAGTAAGAATCTTCAAATCCATGGATTTATATGTCTCCGTAAGAGAATGAAGCGTGTGTACAGCGGCATGAATGCAGCAGAGAAAATCCGATAAATCCCATTATCAAAATGAATTACACAAACAAAACCCAAGGACAGTGAAATAGAGAGCAATTCTTAAATAATTCATTCAGGGCTTGTGATGCAACCTGGATTTACCACATCTACACCCAGAGCTGAGTGAGACATAAGGTTGGGCACTTCGGGCTGATAGCATTGGTGAGGTTCGATGAGCAAATGCAGACCCTTTGAAGTCATACAGCATGGTACCCATTCCATGGGTCCCAACTCTCCAAGTTTAAGGGATTCTTCCTTCAGCTAAAACATGCATGGGAAACACACAGTATGGTGCACCGTGTGACTGGCAAACGTTTTCAAATGCATCTCAGTTTTCGTCCCCTTTTACTCGGGTTCACCATTCCAGACCCTTTACGAACACTCTCCCCACTTGGAGAGCCAGTGCCTTTAACCTCCTGTTGGGCACAGTTTGCAATTTCTGCGCAAGATGAAAAGGAATAGGGAGAACCAATGAGAGACTAGCTCTAGGTGTCTGCACGGGCAAATTTAACGCTCATTTCCCACCAGGAAGAGGAATTAACCAAAGGCTCAGCATGCCGTGCCGGAACCAGATTAGGGACTGAAGCAATCCTGTGGGTTTGCGGCCAGCTCACAAGATAGCGAGTTGAAGAAAGGAGCTCAGGGGCACTGTAACTCACAAACCTGCAGAGTTATAAATGACAGCTATCGTCCAAAAATATATTGAAGGAAGGCTGCGAAGACGACTTGTAAGCGGGACAGATTTGCAGGAAAACGATTTCAGGTGGTAGACGGGAATTGCATTTAAAGCATAGGAAAAGAGGCAGAACGTCGACAATGATGCTCTTGGCCAAAAAGGGCGTATGCGTTTTTTCCTGAATATATTCAGGAAAAAACGCATACGCCCTTTTTGGCCAACCAAGCAAGCATGTTAAAGAAATCTGCACTACAATGAAGTCTCACTGCCCACCTGTCAAAAGGGCCATCTGAAAAAAGTGTAAAATCCAGAAAGGCAGCACAGGCCATGGAGAACAGGGAGCCTTGTTATGCTGACGGACGGGATGTAAATTGCCAACAGTCACTCTGGAGAAGTGTATGGTGTTTCCCGGAACACCGAAGAAACAAAGCTACGGAGCCTACGGCACTTCCACTTATGGTCCTATAGCTTAGGGAAATTAAAATCAAAAACACACAGCCACCCCAAAGTGTCGGACGGCTCTGTTAACAAGAACCTCGTCTACGGTACAAGTTAAATATCCGAGAATATGAAAAATGGATAAAGAATTTGTGGTACGTACGTACAATGGAATATCACTCAGCAATGAAATCTATGTCATCAGGCCCGTCGCGGCATAATGAGTGGATTCAGGTACGATGATTCTAAGTGAAATAAGTCACACAGAAAATGAAACATCATAAGATATCACTACTACACGGAATGTAAACTTGTCTACACATGAACTGAATTACAAAACAGAACAGGGTCTCAAATTTAGAAAACCAACTTATGCTTGCTTAAGGGGAAAGGTGAGTTGGGGTGCTGCATAAAACCAGAGATAGAAATTAGCACAGATACCTTTCCATAAGCCAAATATGTAATAGTCAAGACCTACCCCTTGCTCAACGAAATGGACTAAACACCCCATATTCAACGCCTAGGAATACACCTGACTAGTAAGAATCTTCAAACCCATGGATTTATATGTCTCCGTAAGAGAATGAAGCGTGTGTACAGCGGCATGAATGCAGCAGAGAAAATCCGATAAATCCCATTATCAAAATGAATTACACAAACAAAACCCAAGGACAGTGAAATAGAGAGCAATTCTTAAATAATTCATTGAGGGCTTGTGATGCAACCTGGATTTACCACATCTACACCCAGAGCTGAGTGAGACATAAGGTTGGGCACTTCAGGCTGATAGCATTGGTGAGGTTCGATGAGCAAATGCAGACCCTTTGAAGTCATACAGCATGGTACCCATTCCATGGGTCCCAACTCTCCAAGTTTAAGGGATTCTTCCTTCAGCTAAAACATGCATGGGAAACCCACAGTATGGTGCACCGTGTGACTGGCAAACGTTTTCAAATGCATCTCAGTTTTCGTCCCCTTTTACTCGGGTTCACCATTCCAGACCCTTTACGAACACTCTCCCCACTTGGAGAGTCAGTGCCTTTAACCTCCTGTTGGGCACAGTTTGCAATTTCTGGGCAAGATGAAAAGGAATAGGGAGAACCAATGAGAGACTAGCTCTAGGTGTCTGCACGGGCAAATTTAACGCTCATTTCCCACCAGGAAGAGGAATTAACCAAAGGCTCAGCATGCCGTGCCGGAACCAGATTAGGGCCTGAGGCAATCCTGTGGGTTTGCGGCCAGCTCACAAGATAGCGAGTTGAAGAAAGGAGCTCAGGGGCACTGAAACTCACAAACCTGCAGAGTTATAATTGACAGCTATCGTCCAAAAATATATTGAAGGAAGGCTGCGAAGACGACTTGTAAGTGGGGCAGAATTGCAGGAAAATGATTTCAGGGGGTACACGGGAATTGCATTTAAAGCATAGGAAAAGAGGCAGAACGTCGACAATGATGCTCTTGGCGAAAAAGGGCGTATGCGTTTTTTCCTAAATATATTCAGGAAAAAACGCATACGCCCTTTTTGGCCAACCAAGCAAGCATGTTAAAGAAATCTGCACTAAAATGAAGTCTCACTGCCCCCCGGTCAAAAGGGCCATCTGAAAAAAGTGTAAAATCCAGAAAGGCAGCACAGGCCATGGAGAACAGGGAGCCTTGTTATGCTGATGGGCGGGATGTAAATTGCCAACAGCCACTCTGGAGAACTGTATGGTGTTTCCCGGAACACCGAAGAAACAAAGCTACGGAGCCTACGGCACTTCCACTTATGGTCCTATAGCTTAGGGAAATTAAAATCAAAAACACACAGCCACCCCAAAGTGTCGGACGGCTCTGTTAACAAGAACCTCGTCTACGGTACAAGTTAAATATCCCAGAATGTGAAAAATGGATAAAGAAGTTGTGGTACGTACGTACAATGGAATATCACTCAGCAATGAAATCTATGTCATCAGGGCCGTCGCGGCATAATGAGTGGATTCAGGTACGATGATTCTAAGTGAAATAAGTCACACAGAAAATGAAACATCATAAGATATCACTACTACACGGAATGTAAACTTGGCTACACATGAACTGAATTACAAAACAGAACAGGGTCTCAAATTTAGAAAACCAACTTATGCTTGCTTAAGGGGAAAGGTGAGTTGGGGTGCTGCATAAAACCAGAGATAGAAATTAGCACAGATACCTTTCCATAAGCCAAATATGTAATAGTCAAGACCTACCCCTTGCTTAACGAAATGGACTAAACACCCCATATTCAACGCCTAGGAATACACCTGACTAGTAAGAATCTTCAAACCCATGGATTTATATGTCTCCGTAAGAGAATGAAGCGTGTGTACAGCGGCATGAATGCAGCAGAGAAAATCCGATAAATCCCATTATCAAAATGAATTACACAAACAAAACCCAAGGACAGTGAGATAGAGAGCAATTCTTAAATAATTCATTCAGGGCTTGTGATGCAACCTGGATTTACCACATCTACACCCAGAGCTGAGTGAGACATAAGGTTGGGCACTTCGGGCTGATAGCATTGGTGAGGTTCGATGAGCAAATGCAGACCCTTTGAAGTCATACAGCATGGTACCCATTCCATGGGTCCCAACTCTCCAAGTTTAAGGGATTCTTCCTTCAGCTAAAACATGCATGGGAAACCCACAGTATGGTGCACCGTGTGACTGGCAAACGTTTTCAAATGCATCTCAGTTTTCGTCCCCTTTTACTCGGGTTCACCATTCCAGACCCTTTACGAACACTCTCCCCACTTGGAGAGTCAGTGCCTTTAACCTCCTGTTGGGCACAGTTTGCAATTTCTGCGCAAGATGAAAAGGAATAGGGAGAACCAATGAGAGACTAGCTCTAGGTGTCTGCACGGGCAAATTTAACGCTCATTTCCCACCAGGAAGAGGAATTAACCAAAGGCTCAGCATGCCGTGCCGGAACCAGATTAGGGCCTGAGGCAATCCTGTGGGTTTGCGGCCAGCTCACAAGATAGCAAGTTGAAGAAAGGAGCTCAGGCGCACTGTAACTCACAAACCTGCAGAGTTATAAATGACAGCTATCGTCCAAAAATATATTGAAGGAAGGCTGCGAAGATGACTTGTAAGTGGGACAGATTTGCAGGAAAACGATTTCAGGGGGTAGACGGGAATTGCATTTAAAGCATAGGAAAATAGGCAGAACGTCTACAATGATGCTCTTGGCCAAAAAGGGCGTATGCGTTTTTTCCTGAATATATTCAGGAAAAAACGCATACGCCCTTTTTGGCCAACCAAGCAAGCATGTTAAAGAAATCGGCACTACAATGAAGTCTCACTGCCCCCCGGTCAAAAGGGCCATCTGAAAAAAGTGTAAAATCCAGAAAGGCAGCACAGGCCATGGAGAACAGGGAGCCTTGTTATGCTGATGGGCGGGATGTAAATTGCCAACAGCCACTCTGGAGAAGTGTATGGTGTTTCCCGGAACACCGAAGAAACAAAGCGACGGAGCCTACGGCACTTCCACTTATGGTCCTATAGCTTAGGGAAATTAAAATCAAAAACACACAGCCACCCCAAAGTGTCGGACGGCTCTGTTAACAAGAACCTCGTCTACGGTACAAGTTAAATATCCGAGAATATGAAAAATGGATAAAGAATTTGTGGTACGTACGTACAATGGAATATCACTCAGCAATGAAATCTATGTCATCAGGCCCGTCGCGGCATAATGAGTGGATTCAGGTACGATGATTCTAAGTGAAATAAGTCACACAGAAAATGAAACATCATAAGATATCACTAATACACGGAATGTAAACTTGGCTACACATGAACTGAATTACAAAACAGAACAGGGTCTCAAATTTAGAAAACCAACTTATGCTTGCTTAAGGGGAAAGGTGAGTTGGGGTGCTGCATAAAACCAGAGATAGAAATTAGCACAGATACCTTTCCATAAGCCAAATATGTAATAGTCAAGATCTACCCCTTGCTCAACGAAATGGACTAAACACCCCATATTCAACGCCTAGGAATACACCTGACTAGTAAGAATATTCAAACCCATGGATTTATATGTCTCCGTAAGAGAATGAAGCGTGTGTACAGCGGCATGAATGCAGCAGAGAAAATCCGATAAATCCCATTATCAAAATGAATTACACAAACAAAACCCAAGGACAGTGAAATAGAGAGCAATTCTTAAATAATTCATTTAGGGCTTGTGATGCAACCTGGATTTACCACATCTACACCCAGAGCTGAGTGAGACATAAGGTTGGGCACTTCGGGCTGATAGCATTGGTGACGTTCGATGAGCAAATGCAGACCCTTTGAAGTCATACACCATGGTACTCATTCCATGGGTCCCAACTCTCCAAGTTTAAGGGATTCTTCCTTCAGCTAAAACATGCATGGGAAACCCACAGTATGGTGCACCGTGTGACTGGCAAACGTTTTCAAATGCATCTCAGTTTGCGTCCCCTTTTACTCGGGTTCACCATTCCAGACCCTTTACGAACACTCTCCCCACTTGGAGAGTCAGTGCCTTTAACCTCCTGTTGGGCACAGTTTGCAATTTCTGCGCAAGATGAAAAGGAATAGGGAGAACCAATGAGAGACTAGCTCTAGGTGTCTGCACGGGCAAATTTAACGCTCATTTCCCACCAGGAAGAGGAATTAACCAAAGGCTCAGCATGCCGTGCTGGAACCAGATTAGGGCCTGAGGCAATCCTGTGGGTTTGCGGCCAGCTCACAAGATAGCGAGTTGAAGAAAGGAGCTCAGGGGCACTGTAACTCACAAACCTGCAGAGTTATAAATGACAGCTATCGTCCAAAAATATATTGAAGGAAGGCTGCGAGGACGACTTGTAAGTGGGGCAGAATTGCAGGAAAACCATTTCAGGGGGTACACGGGAATTGCATTTAAAGCATAGGAAAAGAGGCAGAACTTCGACAATGATGCTCTTGGCCAAAAAGGGCGTATGCGTTTTTTCCTAAATATATTCAGGAAAAAACGCATACGCCCTTTTTGGCCAACCAAGCAAGCATGTTAAAGAAATCTGCACTACAATGAAGTCTCACTGCCCCCCGGTCAAAAGGGCCATCTGAAAAAAGTGTAAAATCCAGAAAGGCAGCACAGGCCATGGAGAACAGGGAGCCTTGTTATGCTGATGGGCGGGATGTAAATTGCCAACAGCCACTCTGGAGAAGTGTATGGTGTTTCCCGGAACACCAAAGAAACAAAGCGACGGAGCCTACGGCACTTCCACTTATGGTCCTATAGCTTAGGGAAATTAAAATCAAAAACACACAGCCACCCCAAAGTGTCGGACGGCTCTGTTAACAAGAACCTCGTCTACGGTACAAGTTAAATATCCCAGAATATGAAAAATGGATAAAGAATTTGTGGTACGTACGTACAATGGAATATCACTCAGCAATGAAATCTATGTCATCAGGCCCGTCGCGGCATAATGAGTGGATTCAGGTACGATGATTCTAAGTGAAATAAGTCACACAGAAAATGAAACATCATAAGATATCACTACTACACGGAATGTAAACTTGGCTACACATGAACTGAATTACAAAACAGAACAGGGTCTCAAATTTAGAAAACCAACTTATGCTTGCTTAAGGGGAAAGGTGAGTTGGGGTGCTGCATAAAACCAGAGATAGAAATTAGCACAGATACCTTTCCATAAGCCAAATATGTAATAGTCAAGACCTACCCCTTGCTTAACGAAATGGACAAAACACCCCATATTCAACGCCTAGGAATACACCTGACTAGTAAGAATCTTCAAACCCATGGATTTATATGTCTCCGTAAGAGAATGAAGCGTGTGTACAGCGGCATGAATGCAGCAGAGAAAATCCGATAAATCCCATTATCAAAATGAATTACACAAACAAAACCCAAGGACAGTGAGATAGAGAGCAATTCTTAAATAATTCATTCAGGGCTTGTGATGCAACCTGGATTTACCACATCTACACCCAGAGCTGAGTGAGACATAAGGTTGGGCACTTCGGGCTGATAGCATTGGTGAGGTTCGATGAGCAAATGCAGACCCTTTGAAGTCATACAGCATGGTACCCATTCCATGGGTCCCAACTCTCCAAGTTTAAGGGATTCTTCCTTCAGCTAAAACATGCATGGGAAACCCACAGTATGGTGCACCGTGTGACTGGCAAACGTTTTCAAATGCATCTCAGTTTTCGTCCCCTTTTACTCGGGTTCACCATTCCAGACCCTTTACGAACACTCTCCCCACTTGGAGAGTCAGTGCCTTTAACCTCCTGTTGGGCACAGTTTGCAATTTCTGCACAAGATGAAAAGGAATAGGGAGAACCAATGAGAGACTAGCTCTAGGTGTCTGCACGGGCAAATTTAACGCTCATTTCCCACCAGGAAGAGGAATTAACCAAAGGCTCAGCATGCCGTGCCGGAACCAGATTAGGGCCTGAGGCAATCCTGTGGGTTTGCGGCCAGCTCACAAGATAGCGAGTTGAAGAAAGGAGCTCAGGCGCACTGTAACTCACAAACCTGCAGAGTTATAAATGACAGCTATCGTCCAAAAATATATTGAAGGAAGGCTGCGAAGATGACTTGTAAGTGGGACAGATTTGCAGGAAAACGATTTCAGGGGGTAGACGGGAATTGCATTTAAAGCATAGGAAAATAGGAAGAACGTCTACAATGATGCTCTTGGCCAAAAACGGCGTATTCGTTTTTTCCTGAATATATTCAGGAAAAAACGCATACGCCCTTTTTGGCCAACCAAGCAAGCATGTTAAAGAAATCGGCACTACAATGAAGTCTCACTGCCCCCCGGTCAAAAGGGCCATCTGAAAAAAGTGTAAAATCCAGAAAGGCAGCACAGGCCATGGAGAACAGGGAGCCTTGTTATGCTGATGGGCGGGATGTAAATTGCCAACAGCCACTCTGGAGAAGTGTATGGTGTTTCCCGGAACACCGAAGAAACAAAGCGACGGAGCCTACGGCACTTCCACTTATGGTCCTATAGCTTAGGGAAATTAAAATCAAAAACACACAGCCACCCCAAAGTGTCGGACGGCTCTGTTAACAAGAACCTCGTCTACGGTACAAGTTAAATATCCCAGAATGTGAAAAATGGATAAAGAAGTTGTGGTACGTACGTACAATGGAATATCACTCAGCAATGAAATCTATGTCATCAGGCCCGTCGCGGCATAATGAGTGGATTCAGATACGATGATTCTAAGTGAAATAAGTCACACAGAAAATGAAACATCATAAGATATCACTACTACATGGAATGTAAACTTGGCTACACATGAACTGAATTACAAAACAGAACAGGGTCTCAAATTTACAAAACCAACTTATGCTTGCTTAAGGGGAAAGGTGAGTTGGGGTGCTGCATAAAACCAGAGATAGAAATTAGCACAGATACCTTTCCATAAGCCAAATATGTAATAGTCAAGCCCTACCCCTTGCTCAACGAAATGGACTAAACACCCCATATTCAACGCCTAGGAATACACCTGACTAGTAAGAATCTTCAAACCCATGGATTTATATGTCTCCGTAAGAGAATGAAGCGTGTGTACAGCGGCATGAATGCAGCAGAGAAAATCCGATAAATCCCATTATCAAAATGAATTACACAAACAAAACCCAAGGACACTGAAATAGAGAGCAATTCTTAAATAATTCATTCAGGGCTTGTGATGCAACCTGGATTTACCACATCTACACCCAGAGCTGAGTGAGACATAAGGTTGGGCACTTCGGGCTGATAGCATTGGTGAGGTTCGATGAGCAAATGCAGACCCTTTGAAGTCATACAGCATGGTACCCATTCCATGGGTCCCAACTCTCCAAGTTTAAGGGATTCTTCCTTCAGCTAAAACATGCATGGGAATCCCACAGTATGGTGCACCGTGTGACTGGCAAACGTTTTCAAATGCATCTCAGTTTTCGTCCCCTTTTACTCGGGTTCACCATTCCAGACCCTTTACGAACACTCTCCCCACTTGGAGAGTCAGTGCCTTTAACCTCCTGTTGGGCACAGTTTGCAATTTCTGCGCAAGATGAAAAGGAATAGGGAGAACGAATGAGAGACTAGCTCTAGGTGTCTGCACGGGCAAATTTAACGCTCATTTCCCACCAGGAAGAGGAATTAACCAAAGGCTCAGCATGCCGTGCCGGAACCAGATTAGGGCCTGAGGCAATCCTGTGGGTTTGAGGCCAGCTCACAAGATAGCGAGTTGAAGAAATGAGCTCAGGGGCACTGTAACTCACAAACCTGCAGAGTTATAAATGACAGCTATCGTCCAAAAATATATTGAAGGAAGTCTGCGAAGACGACTTGTAAGCGGGACAGATTTGCAGGAAAACGATTTCAGGGGGTACACGGGAATTGCATTTAAAGCATAGGAAAAGAGGCAGAACGTCGACAATGATGCTCTTGGCCAAAAAGGGCGTATGCGTTTTTCCTGAATATATTCAGGAAAAAACGCATACGCCCTTTTTGGCCAAGCAAGCAAGCATGTTAAAGAAATCTGCACTACAATGAAGTCTCACTGCTCCCCGGTCAAAAGGGCTATCTGAAAAAAGTGTAAAATCCAGAAAGGCAGCACATGCCATGGAGAACAGTGAGCCTTGTTATGCTGATGGGCGGGATGTAAATTGCCAACAGCCACTCTGGAGAAGTGTATGGTGTTTCCCGGAACACCGAAAAAACAAAGCTACGGAGCCTACGGCACTTCCACTTATGGTCCTATAGATCAGGGAAATTAAAATCAAAAACACACAGCCACCCCAAAGTGTCGTACGGCTCTGTTTACAAGAACCTCGTCTACGGTACAAGTTAAATATCCCAGAATGTGAAAAATGGATAAAGAACTTGTGGTACGTACGTACAATGGAATATCACTCAGCAATGAAATCTATGTCATCAGGCCCGTCGCGGCATAATGAGTGGATTCAGGTACGATGATTCTAAGTGAAATAAGTCACACAGAAAATGAAACATCATAAGATATCACTACTACACGGAATGTAAACTTGGCTACACATGAACTGAATTACAAAACAGAACAGGGTCTCAAATTTAGAAAACCAACTTATGCTTGCTTAAGGGGAAAGGTGAGTTGGGGTGCTGCATAAAACCAGAGATAGAAATTAGTACAGATACCTTTCCATAAGCCAAATATGTAATAGTCAAGACGTACCCCTTGCTCAACGAAATGGACTAAACACCCCATATTCAACGCCTAGGAATACACCTGACTAGTAATAATCTTTAAACCTATGGATTTATATGTCTCCGTATGAGAATGAAGCGTGTGTACAGCGGCATGAATGCAGCAGAGAAAATCCGATAAATCCCATTATCAAAATGAATTACACAAACAAAACCCAAGGACAGTGAAATAGAGAGCAATTCTTAAATAATACATTCAGGGCTTGTGATGCAACCTGGATTTACCACATCTACACCCAGAGCTGAGTGAGACATAAGGTTGGGCACTTCGGGCTGATAGCATTGGTGAGGTTCGATGAGCAAATGCAGACCCTTTGAAGTCATACAGCATGGTACCCATTCCATGGGTCCCAACTCTCCAAGTTTAAGGGATTCTTCCTTCAGCTAAAACATGCATGGGAAACCCACAGTATGGTGCACCGTGTGACTGGCAAACGTTTTCAAATGCATCTCAGTTTTCGTCCCCTTTTACTCGGGTTCACCATTCCAGACCCTTTACGAACACTCTCCCCACTTGGAGAGTCACTGCCTTTAACCTCCTGTTGGGCTCAGTTTGCAATTTCTGCGCAAGATGAAAAGGAATAGGGAGAACCAATGAGAGACTAGCTCTAGGTGTCTGCACGGGCAAATTTAACGCTCATTTCCCACCAGGAAGAGGAATTAACCAAAGGCTCAGCGTGCCGTGCCGGAACCAGATTAGGGCCTGAGGCAATCCTGTGCGTTTGCGGCCAGCTCACAAGATAGCGAGTTGAAGAAATGAGCTCAGGGGCACTGTAACTCACAAACCTGCAGAGTTATAAATGACAGCTATCGTCCAAAAATATATTGAAGGAAGGCTGCGAAGACAAATTGTAAGTGGGGCAGAATTGCAGGAAAACTCTTTCAGGGGATAGACGGGAATTGCATTTAAAGAATAGGAAAAGAGGCAGAACGTCGACAATGATGCTCTTGGCCAAAAAGGGCGTATGTGTTTTTTCCTGAATATATTCAGGAAAATACGCATACGCCCTTTTTGGCCAACCAAGCAAGCATGTTAAAGAAATCTGCACTACAATGAAGTCTCAATGCCCCCCGGTCAAAAGGGCCATCTGAAAAAAGTGTAAAATCCAGAAAGGCAGCACAGGGCATGGAGAACAGGGAGCCTTGTTATGCTGATGGACGTGATGTAAATTGCCAACAGCCCCTCTGAAGAAATGTATGGTGTTTCCCGGAACACCGAAAAAACAAAGCTACGGAGCCTACGGCACTTCCTCTTATGGTCCTATAGCTTAGGGAAATTAAAATCAAAAACACACAGCCACCCCAATGTGTCGGACGCCTCTGTTTACAAGAACCTCGTCTACGGTACAAGTTAAATATCCCAGAATGTGAAAAATGGATAAAGAATTTGTGGTACGTACGTACAATGGAATATCACTCAGCAATGAAATCTATGTCATCAGGCCCGTCGCGGCATAATGAGTGGATTCAGGTACGATGATTCTAAGTGAAATAAGTCACACAGAAAATGAAACATCATAAGATATCACTACTACACGGAATGTAAACTTGGCTACACATGAACTGAATTACAAAACAGAACAGGGTCTCAAGTTTAGAAAACCAACTTATGCTTGCTTAAGGGGAAAGGTGAGTTGGGGTGCTGCATAAAACCAGAGATAGAAATTAGCACAGATACCTTTCCATAAGCCAAATATGTAATAGTCAAACCTACCCCTTGCTCAACGAAATGGACTAAACACCCCATATTCAACGCCTAGGAATACACCTGACTAGTAAGAATCTTCAAGCCCATGGATTTATATGTCTCCGTAAGAGAATGAAGCGTGTGTACAGCGGCATGAATGCAGCAGAGAAAATCCGATAAATCCCATTATCAAAATGAATTACACAAACAAAACCCAAGGACAGTGAAATAGAGAGCAATTCTTAAATAATTCATTCAGGGCTTGTGATGCAACCTGGATTTACCACATCTACACCCAGAGCTGAGTGAGACATAAGGTTGGGCACTTCGGGCTGATAGCATTGGTGAGGTTCGATGAGCAAATGCAGACCCTTTGAAGTCATACAGCATGGTACCCATTCCATGGGTCCCAACTCTCCAAGTTTAAGGGATTCTTCCTTCAGCTAAAACATGCATGGGAATCCCACAGTATGGTGCACCGTGTGACTGGCAAACGTTTTCAAATGCATCTCAGTTTTCGTCCCCTTTTACTCGGGTTCACCATTCCAGACCCTTTACGAACACTCTCCCCACTTGGAGAGTCAGTGCCTTTAACCTCCTGTTGGGCACAGTTTGCAATTTCTGCGCAAGATGAAAAGGAATAGGGAGAACGAATGAGAGACTAGCTCTAGGTGTCTGCACGGGCAAATTTAACGCTCATTTCCCACCAGGAAGAGGAATTAACCAAAGGCTCAGCATGCCGTGCCAGAACCAGATTAGGGCCTGAGGCAATCCTGTGGGTTTGCGGCCAGCTCACAAGATAGCGAGTTGAAGAAATGAGCTCAGGGGCACTGTAACTCACAAACCTGCAGAGTTATAAATGACAGCTATCGTCCAAAAATATATTGAAGAAAGGCTGCGAAGACGACTTGTAAGCGGGACAGATTTGCAGGAAAACGATTTCAGGGGGTACACGGGAATTGCATTTAAAGCATAGGAAAAGAGGCAGAACGTCGACAATGATGCTCTTGGCCAAAAAGGGCGTATGCGTTTTTCCTGAATATATTCAGGAAAAAACGCATACGCCCTTTTTGGCCAAGCAAGCAAGCATGTTAAAGAAATCTGCACTACAATGAAGTCTCACTGCTCCCCGGTCAAAAGGGCTATCTGAAAAAAGTGTAAAATCCAGAAAGGCAGCACATGCCATGGAGAACAGGGAGCCTTGTTATGCTGATGGGCGGGATGTAAATTGCCAACAGCCACTCTGGAGAAGTGTATGGTGTGTCCCGGAACACCGAAAAAACAAAGCTATGGAGCCTACGGCACTTCCACTTATGGTCCTATAGATCAGGGAAATTAAAATCAAAAACACACAGCCACCCCAAAGTGTCGTACGGCTCTGTTTACAAGAACCTCGTCTACGGTACAAGTTAAATATCCCAGAATGTGAAAAATGGATAAAGAACTTGTGGTACGTACGTACAATGGAATATCACTCAGCAATGAAATCTATGTCATCAGGCCCGTCGCGGCATAATGAGTGGATTCAGGTACGATGATTCTAAGTGAAATAAGTCACACAGAAAATGAAACATCATAAGATATCACTACTACACGGAATGTAAACTTGGCTACACATGAACTGAATTACAAAACAGAACAGGGTCTCAAATTTAGAAAACCAACTTATGCTTGCTTAAGGGGAAAGGTGAGTTGGGGTGCTGCATAAAACCAGAGATAGAAATTAGCACAGATACCTTTCCATAAGCCAAATATGTAATAGTCAAGACCTACCCCTTGCTCAACGAAATGGACTAAACACCCCATATTCAACGCCTAGGAATACACCTGACTAGTAAGAATCTTCAAACCCATGGATTTATATGTCTCCGTAAGGGAATGAAGCGTGTGTACAGCGGCATGAATGCAGCAGAGAAAATCCGATAAATCCCATTATCAAAATAAATTACACAAACAAAACCCAAGGACAGTGAAATAGAGAGCAATTCTTAAATAATTCATTCAGGGCTTGTGATGCAACCTGGATTTACCACATTACACCCAGAGCTGAGTGAGACATAAGGTTGGGCACTTCGGGCTGATAGCATTGGTGAGGTTCGATGAGCAAATGCAGACCCTTTGAAGTCATACAGCATGGTACCCATTCCATGGGTCCCAACTCTCCAAGTTTAAGGGATTCTTCCTTCAGCTAAAACATGCATGGGAATCCCACAGTATGGTGCACCGTGTGACTGGCAAACGTTTTCAAATGCATCTCAGTTTTCGTCCCCTTTTACTCGGGTTCACCATTCCAGACCCTTTACGAACACTCTCCCCACTTGGAGAGTCAGTGCCTTTAACCTCCTGTTGGGCACAGTTTGCAATTTCTGCGCAAGATGAAAAGGAATAGGGAGAACGAATGAGAGACTATCTGTAGGTGTCTGCACGGGCAAATTTAACGCTCATTTCCCACCAGGAAGAGGAATTAACCAAAGGCTCAGCATGCCGTGCCGCAACATGATTAGGGCCTGAAGCAATCCTGTGGGTTTGCCGCCAGCTCACAAGATAGCGAGTTGAAGAAAGGAGCTCAGGGGCACTGTAACTCACAAACCTGCAGAGTTATAAATGACAGCTATCGTCCAAAAATATATTGAAGGAAGGCTGCGAAGACGACTTGTAAGTGGGCAGAATTGCAGGAAAACGATTTCAGGGGGTAAACGGGAATTGCATTTAAAGCATAGGAAAAGAGGAAGAACGTCGACAATGATGGTCTTGGCCAAAAAGGGCGTATGCGTTTTTTCCTGAATATATTCAGGAAAAAACGCATACGCCGTTTTTGGCCAACCAAGCAAGCATGTTAAAGAAATCTGCACTACAATGAAGTCTCACTGCCCCCCGGTCAAAAGGGCCATCTGAAAAAAGTGTAAAATCCAGAAAGGCAGCACAGGCCATGGAGAACAGCGAGCCTTGTTATGCTGATGGGCGGGATGTAAATTGCCAACAGCCAGTCTGGAAAAATGTATGGTGTTTCCCGGAACATCTAAAAAACAAAGCAACGGAGTCTACGGCAATTCCCCTTATGGTCCTATAGCTTAGCAAAATTAAAATCAAAAACACACAGCCACCCAAAAGTCTCGGGCGGCTCTGTTTACAAGAACCTCGTCTACGGTACAAGTTAAATATCCCAGAATGTGAAAAATGGATAAAGAAGTTGTGGTACGTACGTACAATTGAATATCACTCAGCAATGAAATCTATGTCATCAGGCCCGTCGCGGCATAATGAGTGGATTCAGGTACGATGATTCTAAGTGAAATAAATCACACAGAAAATGAAACATCATAAGATATCACTAATATACGGAATATAAACTTGGCTACACATGAACTGAATTACAAAACAGAACAGGGTCTCAAATTTAGAAAACCAACTTATGCTTGCTTAAGGGGAAAGGTGAGTTGGGGTGCTGCATAAAACCAGAGATAGAAATTAGCACAGTTACCTTTCCATAAGCCAAATATGTAATAGTCAAGACCTACCCCTTTCTCAACGAAATGGACTAAACACCCCATATTCAACGCCTAGGAATACACCTGACTAGTAAGAATCTTCAAACCCATGGATTTATATGTCTCCGAAAGAGAATGAAGCGTGTGTACAGCGGCATGAATGCAGCAGAGAAAATCCGATAAATACCATTATCAAAATGAATTACACAAACAAAACCCAAGGACAGTGAAATAGAGAGCAATTCTTAAATAATTCATTCAGGGTTTGTGATGCAACCTGGATTTACCACATCTACACCCAGAGCTGAGTGAGACATAAGGTTGGGCACTTCGGGCTGATAGCATTGGTGAGGTTCGATGAGCAAATGCAGACCCTTTGAAGTCATACAGCATGGTACCCATTCCATGGGTCCCAACTCTCCAAGTTTAAGGGATTCTTCCTTCAGCTAAAACATGCATGGGAAACCCACAGTATGGTGCACCGTGTGACTGGCAAACGTTTTCAAATGCATCTCAGTTTTCATCCCCTTTTACTCGGGTTCACAATTCCAGACCCTTTACGAACACTCTCCCCACTTGGAGAGTCAGTGCCTTTAACCTCCTGTTGGGCACAGTTTGCAATTTCTGCGCAAGATGAAAAGGATTAGGGAGAACGAATGAGAGACTAGCTCTAGGTGTCTGCACGGGCAAATTTAATGCTCATTTCCACCAGGAAGTGGAATTAACCTAAGGCTCAGCATGCCGTGCTGGAACCAGATTAGGGCCTGAGGCAATCCTGTGGGTTTGCGGCCAGCTCACAAGATAGCGAGTTGAAGAAATGAGCTCAGGGGCACTGTAACTCACAAACCTGCAGAGTTATAAATGACAGCTATCGTCCAAAAATATATTGAAGGAAGGCTGCGAAGACGACTTGTAAGTGGGGCAGAATTGCAGGAAAACGATTTCAGGGGTATAAGGGAATTGCATTTAAAGCATAGGAAAAGAGGCAGAACCTTGACAATGATGCTCTTGGCCAAAAAGGGCGTATGCGTTTTTTCCTGAATATATTCAGGAAAAAACGCCTACGCACTTTTTGGCCAACCAAGCAAGCATGTTAAAGAAATCTGCACTACAATGAAGTCTCACTGACCCCTGGTCAAAAGGGCCTTCTGAAAAAAGTGTAAAACCCCAAAAGGCAGCACAGGCCATGGAGAACAGCGAGCCTTTTTATGCTGATGGGCGGGATGTAAACTGCCAACAGCCAGTCTGGAAAAATGTATGGTGTTTCCCGGAACATCTAAAAAACAAAGCAACGGAGCCTACGGCATTTCCCCTTATGGTCCTATAGCTTAGGAAAATTAAAATCAAAAACACACAGCCACCCAAATGTCTCGGGCGGCTCTGTTTACAAGAACCTCGTCTACGGTACAAGTTAAATATCCCAGAATGTGAAAAATGGATAAAGAAGTTGTGGTACGTACGTACAATGGAATATCACACAGCAATGAAATCTATGTCATCAGGCCCGTCGCGGCATAATGAGTGGATTCAGGTACGATGATTCTAAGTGAAATAAGTCACACAGAAAATGAAACATCATAAGATATCACTAATACACGGAATGTAAACTTGGCTACACATGAACTGAATTACAAAACAGAACAGGGTCTCAAATTTAGAAAACCAACTTATGCTTGCTTAAGGGGAAAGGTGAGTTGGTGTGCTGCATGAAACCAGAGATAGAAATTAGCACAGATACCTTTCCATAAGCCAAATATGTAATAGTCAAGACCTACCCCTTGCTCAACGAAATGGACTAAACACCCCATATTCAACACCTAGGAATACACCTGACTAGTAAGAATCTTCAAACCCATGGATTTATATGTCTCCATAAGAGAATGAAGCGTGTGTACAGCGGCATGAATGCAGCAGAGAAAATCCGATAAATCCCATTATCAAAATGAATTTCACAAACAAAACCCAAGGACAGTGAAATAGAGAGCAATTCTTAAATAATTCATTCAGGGCTTGTGATGCAACCTGGATTTACCACATCTACACCCAGAGCTGAGTGAGACATAAGGTTGGGCACTTCGGGCTGATAGCATTGGTGAGGTTCGATGAGCAAATGCAGACCCTTTGAAGTCATACAGCATGGTACCCATTTCATGGATCCCAACTCTCCAAGTTTAAGGGATTCTTCCTTCAGCTAAAACATGCATGGGAAACCCACAGTATGGTGCACCGTGTGACTGGCAAACGTTTTCAAATGCATCTCAGTTTTCGTCCCCTTTTACTCGGGTTCACCATTCCAGACCCTTTACGAACACTCTCCCCAATAGGAGAGTCAGTGCCTTTAACCTCCTGTTGGGCACAGTTTGCAATTTCTGCGCAAGATGAAAAGGAATAGGGAGAACCAATGAGAGACTAGCTCTAGGTGTCTGCACGGGCAAATTTAACGCTCATTTCCCACCAGGAAGAGGAATTAACCAAAGGCTCAGCATGCCGTGCCGGAACCAGATTAGGGCCTGAGGAAATCCTGTGGGTTTGCGGCCAGCTCACAAGATAGCGAGTTGAAGAAAGGAGCTCAGGGGCACTGTAACTCACAAACCTGCAGAGTTATAAATGACAGCTATCGTCCAAAAATATATTGAAAGAAGGCTGCGAAGACGACTTGTAAGTGGGGCAGAATTGCAGGAAAACGAATTCAGGGGGTAGACGGGAATTGCATTTAAAGCAGAGGAAAAGAGGCAGAACGTCGACAATGATGCTCTTGGCCAAAAAGGGCGTATGCGTTTTTTCCTGAATATATTCAGGAAAAAACGCATACGCACTTTTTGGCCAGCCAAGCAAGCATGTTAAAGAAATCTGCAGTACAATGAAGTCTCACTGCCCACCTGTCAAAAGGGCCATCTGAAAAAAGTGTAGAATCCAGAAAGGCAGCACAGGCCATGGAGAACAGCGAGCCTTGTTATGCTGATGGGCGGGATATAAATTGCCAACAGCCAGTCTGGAAAAATGTATGGTGTTTCCCGGAACATCTAAAAAACAAAGCAATGGAGCCTACGCCAATTCCCCTTATGGTCCTATAGCTTAGGAAAATTAAAATCAAAAACACACAGCCACCCCAAAGTGTCGGACGGCTCTGTTTACAAGAACCTCGTCTACGGTACAAGTTAAATATCCCAGAATGTGAAAAATGGATAAAGAACTTGTGGTACGTACGTACAATGGAATATCGCTCAGCAATGAAATCTATGTCATCAGGCCCGTCGCGGCATAATGAGTGGATTCAGGTACGATGATTCTAAGGGAAATAAGTCACACAGAAAATGAAACATCATAAGATATCACTAGTACACGGAATGTAAACTTGGCTACACATGAACTGAATTACAAAACAGAACAGGGTCTCAAATTTAGAAAACCAACTTATGCTTGCTTAAGGGGTAAGGTGAGTTGGGGTGCTGCATAAAACCAGAGATAGAAATTAGCACAGTTACCTTTCCATAAGCCAAATATGTAATAGTCAAGACCTACCCCTTGCTCAACGAAATGGACTAAACACCCCATATTCAACGCCTAGGAATACACCTGACTAGTAAGAATCTTCAAACCCATGGATTTATATGTCTCCATAAGAGAATGAAGCGTGTGTACAGGGGCATGAATGCAGCAGAGAAAATCCGATAAATCCCATTATCAAAATGAATTACACAAACAAAACCCAAGGACAGTGAAATAGAGAGCAATTCTTAAATATTTCATTCAGGGCTTGTGATGCAACCTGGATTTAACACATCTACACCCAGAGCTGAGTGAGACATAAGGTTGGGCACTTCGGGCTGATAGCATTGGTGAGGTTCGATGAGCAAATGCAGACCCTTTGAAGTCATACAGCATGGTACCCATTTCATGGATCCCAACTCTCCAAGTTTAAGGGATTCTTCCTTCAGCTAAAACATGCATGGGAAACCCACAGTATGGTGCACCGTGTGACTGGCAAACGTTTTCAAATGCATCTCAGTTTTCGTCCCCTTTTACTCGGGTTCACCATTGCAGACCCTTTACGAACACTCTCCCCACTTGGAGAGTCAGTGCCTTTAACCTCCTGTTGGGCACAGTTTGCAATTTCTGCGCAAGATGAAAAGGAATAGGGAGAACGAATGAGAGACCAGCTCTAGGTGTCTGCACGGGCAAATTTAACGCTCATTTCCCACCAGGAAGAGGAATTAACCAAAGGCTCAGCATGCCGTGCCGGAACCAGATTAGGGCCTGAGGCAATCCTGTGGGTTTGCGGCCAGCTCACAATATAGCGAGTTGAAGAAATGAGCTCAGGGGCACTGTAACTCACAAACCTGCAGAGTTATAAATGACAGCTATCGTCCAAAAATATATTGAAGGAAGGCTGCGAAGACGACTTGTAAGTGGGGCAGAATTGCAGGAAAACGATTTCAGGGGGTAGACGGCAATTGCATTTAAAGCATAGGAAAAGAGGCAGAACGTTGACAATGATGCTCTTGGCCAAAAAGGGCGTATGCGTTTTTTCCTGAATATATTCAGGAAAAAACGCATACGCCCTTCTTGGCCAACCAAGCAAGCATGTTAAAGAAATCTGCACTACAATGAAGCCTCACTGCCCCCCGGTCAAAAGGGCCTTCTGAAAAAAGTGTAAAATCCAGAAAGGCAGCACAGGCCATGGAGAACATCGAGCCTTGTTATGCTGATGGGCGGGATGTAAATTGCCAACAGCCACTCTGGAGAAGTGTATGGTGTTTCCCGGAACACAGAAAAAACAAAGCTACGGAGCCTACGGCACTTCCACTTATGGTCCTATTGCTTAGGAAAATTAAAATCAAAAACACACAGCCACCCCAAAGTGTCGGACGGCTCTGTTTACAAGAACCTCGTCTACGGTACAAGTTAAATATCCCAGAATGTGAAAAATGGATAAAGAATTTGTGGTACGTACGTACAATGGAATATCACTCAGCAATGAAATCTATGTCATCAAGCCCATCGCGGCATAATGAGTGGATTCAGGTACGATGATTCTAAGTGAAATAAGTAACACAGAAAATGAAACATCATAAGATATCACTAATACACGGAATGTAAACTTGGCTAGACATGAACTGGATTACAAAACAGAACAGGGTCTCAAATTTAGAAAACCAACTTATGCTTGCTTAAGGGGAAAGGTGAGTTGGGGTGCTGCATAAAACCAGAGATAGAAATTAGCACAGATACATTTCCATAAGCCAAATATGTAATAGTCAAGACCTACCGCTTGCTCAACGAAATGGACTAAACACCCCATATTCAACGCCTCGGAATACACCTGACTAGTAAGAATCTTCAAACCCATGGATTTATATGTCTCCGTAAGAGAATGAAGCGTGTGTACAGCGGCATGAATGCAGCAGAGAAAATCCGATAAATCCCATTATCAAAATGAATTACACAAACAAAACCCAAGGACAGTGAAATAGAGAGCAATTCTTAAATAATTCATTCAGGGCTTGTGATGCAACCTGGATTTACCACATCTACACCCAGAGCTGAGTGAGACATAAGGTTGGGCACTTCGGGCTGATAGCATTGGTGAGGTTCGATGAGCAAATGCAGACCCTTTGAAGTCATACAGCATGGTACCCATTCCATGGGTCCCAACTCTCCAAGTTTAAGGGATTCTTCCTTCAGCTAAAACATGCATGGGAAACCCACAGTATGGTGCACCGTGTGACTGGCAAACGTTTTCAAATGCATCTCAGTTTTCGTCCCCTTTTACTCGGGTTCACCATTCCAGACCCTTTACGAACACTCTCCCCACTTGGAGAGTCAGTGCCTTTAACCTCCTGTTGGGCACAGTTTGCAATTTCTGCGCAAGATGAAAAGGAATAGGGAGAACCAATGAGAGACTAGCTCTAGGTGTCTGCACGGGCAAATTTAACGCTCATTTCCCACCAGGAAGAGGAATTAACCAAAGGCTCAGCATGAGGTGCCGGAACCAGATTAGGGCCTGAGGCAATCCTGTGGGTTTGCGGCCAGCTCACAAGATAGCGAGTTGAAGAAATGAGCTCAGGGGCACTGTAACTCACAAACCTGCAGAGTTATAAATGACAGCTATCGTCCAAAAATATATTGAAGGAAGGCTGCGAAGATGACTTGTAAGTGGGGCAGAATTGCAGGAAAACGATTTCAGGGGGTAGACGGGAATTGCATTTAAAGCAGAGGAAAAGAGGCAGAACGTCGACAATGATGCTCTTGGCCAAAAAGGGCGTATGCGTTTTTTCCTGAATATATTCAGGAAAAAACGCATACGCACTTTTTGGCCAACCAAGCAAGCATGTTAAAGAAATCTGCACTACAATGAAGTCTCACTGCCCCCCGGTCAAAAGGGCCATCTGAAAAAAGTGTAAAATCCAGAAAGGCAGCACAGGCCATGGAGAACAGCGAGCCTTGTTATGCTGATGGGCGGGATGTAAATTGCCAACAGCCACTCTGGAGAAGTGTATGGTGTTTCCCGGAACACCGAAAAAACAAAGCTACGGAGCCTACGGCACTTCCACTTATGGTCCTATAGCTTAGGAAAATTAAAATCAAAAACACACAGCCACCCCAAAGTGTCGGACGGCTCTGTTTA
Source organism: Delphinapterus leucas (assembly GCF_059928025.1). NCBI lineage: Eukaryota > Metazoa > Chordata > Mammalia > Artiodactyla > Monodontidae > Delphinapterus > Delphinapterus leucas. The sequence continues at coordinate 111,297,535 of NC_143135.1, read as the reverse complement.
CAAGAACCTCGTCTACGGTACAAGTTAAATATCCCAGAATGTGAAAAATGGATAAAGAAGTTGTGGTACGTACATACAATGGAATATCACAGAGCAATGAAATCTATGTCATCAGGCCCGTCACGGCATAATGAGAGGATTCAGGTACGATGATTCTAAGTGAAATAAGTCACACAGAAAATGAAACATCATAAGATATCACTAATACACGGAATATAAACTTGGCTACATATGAACTGAATTACAAAACAGAACAGGGTCTGAAATTTAGAAAACCAACTTATGCTTGCTTAAGGGGAAAGGTGAGTTGGCGTGCTGCATAAAACCAGAGATAGAAATTAGCACAGATACCTTTCCATAAGCCAAATATGTAATAGTCAATACCTACCCCTTGCTCAACGAAATGGACTAAACACCCCATATTCAACGCCTAGGAATACACCTGACTAGTAAGATTCTTCAAACCCATGGATTTATATGTCTCCGTAAGAGAATGAAGCGTGTGTACAGCGGCATGAATGCAGCAGAGAAAATCCGATAAATCCCATTATCAAAATGAATTACACAAACAAAACCCAAGGACAGTGAAATAGAGAGCAATTCTTAAATAATTCATTCAGGGCTTGTGATGCAACCTGGATTTACCACATCTACACCCAGAGCTGAGTGAGACATAAGGTTGGGCACTTCGGGCTGAGAGCATTGGTGAGGTTCGATGAGCAAATGCAGACCCTTTGAAGTCATACAGCATGGTACCCATTCCATGGGTCCCAACTCTCCAAGTTTAAGGGATTCTTCCTTCAGCTAAAACATGCATGGGAAACCCAGAGTATGGTGCACCGTGTGACTGGCAAACGTTTTCAAATGCATCTCAGTTTTCATCCCCTTTTACTCGGGTTCACCATTCCAGACCCTTTACGAACACTCTCCCCACTTGGAGAGTCAGTGCCTTTAACCTCCTGTTGGGCACAGTTTGCAATTTCTGCGCAAGATGAAAAGGAATAAGGAGAACCAATGAGAGACTAGCTCTAGGTGTCTGCACTGGCAAATTTAACGCTCATTTCCCACCAGGAAGAGGAATTAACCAAAGGCTCAGAATGCCGTGCCGGAACCAGATTAGGGCCTGAGGCAATCCTGTGGGTATGCGGCCAGCTCACAAGATAGCGAGTTGAAGAAATGAGCTCAGGGCCACTGTAACTCACAAACCTGCAGAGTTATAAATGACAGCTATCGTCCAAAAATATATTGAAGGAAGGCTGCGAAGACGACTTGTAAGTGGGCAGAATTGCAGGAAAACGATTTCAGGGGGTACACGGGAATTGCATTTAAAGCATAGGAAAAGAGGAAGAACGTCGACAATGATGGTCTTGGCCAAAAAGGGCGTATGCGTTTTTTCCTGAATATATTCAGGAAAAAACGCATACGCCGTTTTTGGCCAACCAAGCAAGCATGTTAAAGAAATCTGCACTACAATGAAGTCTCACTGCCCCCCGGTCAAAAGGGCCATCTGAAAAAAGTGTAAAATCCAGAAAGGCAGCACAGGCCATGGAGAACAGCGAGCCTTGTTATGCTGATGGGCGGGATGTAAATTGCCAACAGCCAGTCTGGAAAAATGTATGGTGTTTCCCGGAACAACTAAAAAACAAAGCAACGGAGTCTACGGCAATTCCCCTTATGGTCCTATAGCTTAGGAAAATTAAAATCAAAAACACACAGCCACCCAAAAGTCTCGGGCGGCTCTGTTTACAAGAACCTCGTCTACGGTACAAGTTAAATATCCCAGAATGTGAAAAATGGATAAAGAAGTTGTGGTACGTACGTACAATGGAATATCGCTCAGCAATGAAATCTATGTCATCAGGCCCGTCGCGGCATAATGAGTGGATTCAGGTACGATGATTCTAAGTGAAATAAGTCACACAGAAAATGAAACATCATAAGATATCACTAGTACACGGAATGTAAACTTGGCTACACATGAACTGAATTACAAAACAGAACAGGGTCTCAAATTTAGAAAACCAACTTATGCTTGCTTAAGGGGTAAGGTGAGTTGGGGTGCTGCATAAAACCAGAGATAGAAATTAGCACAGATACCTTTCCATAAGCCAAATATGTAATAGTCAAGACCTACCCCTTGCTCAACGAAATGGACTAAACACCCCATATTCAACGCCTAGGAATACACCTGACTAGTAAGAATCTTCAAACCCATGGATTTATATGTCTCCGTAAGAGAATGAAGCGTGTGTACAGCGGCATGAATGCAGCAGAGAAAATCCGATAAATCCCATTATCAAAATGAATTACACAAACAAAACCCAAGGACAGTGACATAGAGAGCAATTCTTAAATAATTCATTCAGGGCTTCTGATGCAACCTGGATTTACCACATCTACACCCAGAGCTGAGTGAGACATAAGGTTGGGCACTTCGGGCTGATAGCATTGGTGAGGTCCGATGAGCAAATGCAGACCCTTTGAAGTCATACAGCATGGTACCCATTCCATGGGTCCCAACTCTCCAAGTTTAAGGGATTCTTCCTTCAGCTAAAACATGCATGGGAAACCCACAGTATGGTGCACCGTGTGACTGGCAAACGTTTTCAAATGCATCTCAGTTTTCGTCCCCTTTTACTCGGGTTCACCATTCCAGACCCTTTACGAACACTCTCCCCACTTGGAGAGTCAGTGCCTTTAACCTCCTGTTGGGCACAGTTTGCCATTTCTGCGCAAGATGAAAAGGAATAGGGAGAACGAATGAGAGACTAGCTCTAGGTGTCTGCACGGGCAAATTTAACGCTCATTTCCCACCAGGAAGAGGAATTAACCAAAGGCTCAGCATGCCGTGCCGGAACCAGATTAGGGCCTGAGGCAATCCTGTGGGTTTGCGGCCAGCTCACAAGATAGCGAGTTGAAGAAATGAGCTCAGGGGCACTGTAACTCACAAACCTGCAGAGTTATAAATGACAGCTATCGTCCAAAAATATATTGAAGGAAGGCTGCGAAGACGACTTGTAAGTGGGGCAGAATTGCAGGAAAACGATTTCAGGGGGTACACGGGAATTGCATTTAAAGAATAGGAAAAGAGGCAGAACGTCGACAATGATGCTCTTGGCCAAAAAGGGCGTATGCGTTTTTTCCTAAATATATTCAGGAAAAAACGCATACGCCCTTTTTGGCCAACCAAGCAAGCATGTTAAAGAAATCTGCACTACAATGAAGTCTCACTGCCCCCCGGTCAAAAGGGCCATCGGAAAAAAGTGTAAAATCCAGAAAGGCAGCACAGGCCATGGAGAACAGCGAGCCTTGTTATGATGATGGGCGGGATGTAAATTGCCAACAGCCACTCTGGAGAAGTGTAAGGTGTTTCCCGGCATACCGAAGAAAGAAAGCTACGGAGCCTACGGAACTTCCACTTATGGACCTATAGCTTAGGGAAATTAAAATCAAAAACACACAGCCACCCCAAAGTGTTGGACGGCTCTGTTAACAAGAACCTCGTCTACGGTACAAGTTAAATATCCCAGAATGTGAAAAATGGATAAAGAAGTTGTGGTACGTACGTACAATGGAATATCACTCAGCAATGAAATCTATGTCATCAGGCCCATCGCGGCATAATGAGTGGATTCAGGTACGATGATTCTAAGTGAAATAAGTCACACAGAAAATGAAACATCATAAGATATCACTAATACACGGAATGTAAACTTGGCTACACATGAACTGAATTACAAAACAGAACAGGGTCTGAAATTTAGAAAACCAACTTATGCTTGCTTAAGGGGAAAGGTGAGTTGGGGTGCTGCATAAAACCAGAGATAGAAATTAGCACAGATACCTTTCCATAAGCCAAATATGTAATAGTCAAGACCTACCCCTTGCTCAACGAAATGGACTAAACACCCCATATTCAACGCCTAGGAATACAGCTGACTAGTAAGAAACTTCAAACCCATGGATTTATATGTCTCTGTAAGAGAATGAAGCATGTGTACAGCGGCATGAATGCAGCAGAGAAAATCCGATAAATCCCATTATCAAAATGAATTACACAAACAAAACCCAAGGACAGTGAGATAGAGAGCAATTCTTAAATAATTCATTCAGGGCTTGTGATGCAACCTGGATTTACCACATCTAAACACAGAGCTGAGTGAGACATAAGGTTGGGCACTTCGGGCTGATAGCATTGGTGAGGTTCTATGAGCAAATGCAGACCCTTTGAAGTCATACAGCATGGTACCCGTTCCATGGGTCCCAACTCTCCAAGTTTAAGGGATTCTTCCTTCAGCTAAAACATGCATGGGAAACCCACAGTATGGTGCACCGTGTGACTGGCAAACGTTTTCAAATGCATCTCAGTTTTCGTCCCCTTTTACTCGGGTTCACCATTCCAGACCCTTTACGAACACTCTCCCCACTTGGAGAGTCAGTGCCTTTAACCTCCTGTTGGGCACAGTTTGCAATTTCTGCGCAAGATGAAAAGGAATAGGGAGAACGAATGAGAGACTAGCTCTAGGTGTCTGCACGGGCAAATTTAACGCTCATTTCCCACCAGGAAGAGGAATTAACCAAAGGCTCAGCATGCCGTGCCAGAACCAGATTAGGGCCTGAGGCAATCCTGTGGGTTTGCGGCCAGCTCACAAGATAGCGAGTTGAAGAAATGAGCTCAGGGGCACTGTAACTCACAAACCTGCAGAATTATAAATGACAGCTATCGTCCAAAAATATATTGAAAGAAGGCTGCGAAGATGACTTGTAAGTGGGGCAGAATTGCAGGAAAACGATTTCAGGGGGTACACGGGAATTGCATTTAAAGCATAGGAAAAGAGGAAGAACGTCGACAATGATGCTCTTGGCCAAAAAGGGCGTATGCGTTTTTTCCTGAATATATTCAGGAAAAAACGCATACGCCCTTTTTGGCCAACCAAGCAAGCATGTTAAAGAAATCTGCACTACAATGAAGTCTCACTGCCCCCCGGTCAAAAGGGCCATCTGAAAAAAGTGTAAAATCCAGAAAGGCAGCACAGGCCATGGAGAACAGGGAGCCTTGTTATGCTGATGGGCGGGATGTAAATTGCCAACAGCCACTCTGGAGAAGTGTATGGTGTTTCCCGGAACACCGAAAAAACAAAGCTACGGAGCCTACGGCACTTCCACGTATGGTCCTATAGCTTAGGGAAATTAAAATCAAAAACACACAGCCACCCCAAAGTGTCGGACGGCTCTGTTGACAAGAACCTCGTCTACGGTACAAGTTAAATATCCCAGAATGTGAAAAATGGATAAAGAAGTTGTGGTACGTACGTACAATGGAATATCACTCAGCAATGAAATCTATGTCATCAGGCCCGTCGCGGCATAATGAGTGGATTCAGGCACGATGATTCTAAGTGAAATAAGTCACACAGAAAATGAAACATCATAAGATATCACTACTACACGGAATGTAAACTTGGCTACACATGAACTGAATTACAAAACAGAACAGGGTCTCAAATTTAGAAAACCAACTTATGCTTGCTTAAGGGGAAAGGTGAGTTGGGGTGCTGCATAAAACCAGAGATAGAAATTAGCACAGATACCTTTCCATAAGCCAAATATGTAATAGTCAAGACCTACCCCTTGCTCAACGAAATGGACTAAACACCCCATATTCAACGCCTAGGAATACACCTGACTAGTAAGAATCTTCAAACCCATGGATTTATATGTCTCCGTAAGAGAATGAAGCGTGTGTACAGCGGCATGAATGCAGCAGAGAAAATCCGATAAATCCCATTATCAAAATGAATTACACAAACAAAACCCAAGGACAGTGAAATAGAGAGCAATTCTTAAATAATTCATTCAGGGCTTGTGATGCAACCTGGATTTACCACATCTACACCCAGAGCTGAGTGAGACATAAGGTTGGTCACTTCGGGCTGATAGCATTGGTGAGGTTCGATGAGCAAATGCAGACCCTTTGAAGTCATACAGCATGGTACCCATTCCATGGGTCCCAACTCTCCAAGTTTAAGGGATACTTCCTTCAGCTAAAACATGCATGGGAAACCCCCAGTATGGTGCACCGTGTGACTGTCAAACGTTTTCAAATGCACCTCAGTTTTCGTCCCCTTTTACTCGGGTTCACCATTCCAGACCCTTTACTAACACTCTCCCCACTTGGAGAGTCAGTGCCTTTAACCTCCTGTTTGGCACAGTTTGCAATTTCTGCACAAGATGGACAGGAATAGGGAGAACGAATGAGAGACTAGCTGTAGGTGTCTGCACGTGCATATTTAACGCTCATTTCCCACCAGGAAGAGGAATTAACCAAAGGCCCAGCATGCCGTGCCGGAACCAGATTAGGGTCTGAAGCAATCCTGCGGTTTTGCGGCCAGCTCACAAGATAGCGAGTTGAAGAAAGGAGCTCAGGGGGACTGTAACTCACAAAGATGCAGAGCTATAAATGACAGCTATCGTCCAAAAATATATTGTAGGAAGGCTGCGAAGAGGACTTGGAAGCGGTGCAGAATTGCAGGAAAACGTTTTCAGGGGGTGGACGGGAATTGCATTTGAAGCATAGGAAAAGAGGCAGAATGTCAACATTGATGCTCTAGGCCAAAAAGGGCATATGCGTTTTTTCCTGAATATAGTCAGGAAAAAACGCATATGCCCTTTTTGGCCAACCAAGCAAGCCTGTTAAAAAAATCTGCACCTCAATGAAGTCTCACTGCCTCCCAGTCAAAAGGGCCATCTGAAAAAAGTGTAAAATCCAGAAAGGCTGGACAGGCCATGGAGAACAGGGAGCCTTGTTATGCTGATGGGCGGCATGTAAACTGCCAACAGCCACTCTGGAGAAGTGTATGGTGTTTCCTCAAACACCTAAAAAACAAAGCAACGGAGCCTACAGCACTTCCACTTATGGTCCTATAGCTTAGGAAAATTAAAATCAAAAACACACACCCACCCGAAAATTTCAGACGTCTCTGTTTACAAGAACCTCGTCTACGGTACAATTTCAATATCCCAGAACGTGAAAAATGGATAAAGAAGTTGTGCTACGTACGTACAATGGAATATCACGCAGCAATGAAATCTATGTCATCAGGCCCGTTGCGGCATAATGAGTGGATTCAGGTACGATGATTCTAAGTGAAATAAGTCACACGGAAAATGAAACATCATAAGATATCACTAATAAACGGAATGTAATCTTGACTACACATGAACTGAATTACAAAACAGAACAGGGTCTCAAATTGAGAAAACCAACTTATGCTTGCTTAAGGGGAAAGGTGAGTTGGGGTGCTGCATAAAACCAGAGATAGAAATTAGCACAGATACCTTTCCATAAGCCAAATATGTAATAGTCAAGACCTACCCCTTGCTCAACGAAATGGACTAAACACCCCATATTCAACGCCTAGGAATACACCTGACTAGTAAGAATTTTCAAACCCATGGATTTATATGTCTCCATAAGAGAATGAAGCGTGTGTACAGCAGCATGAATCAGCAGAGAAAATACGATAAATCCCATTATCAAAATGGATTACAAAAACAAAACACAAGAAGAGTGAAATAGAGAGCAATTCTTAAGTAATTCATTCAGGGATTGTGATGCAACCTGGATTTACCACATCTACACCCAGAGCTGAGTGAGACATAAGGTTGGGCACTTCGGGCTGATAGCATTGGTGAGGTTCGATGAGCAAATGCAGACCCTTTGAAGTCATACTGCATGGTACCCATTCCAAGGGTCCTAAATCCCCAGTTTTAAGGGATTCTTCCTTCAGCTATAACATGCATGGGAAACCCACAGTATGGTGCACCGTGTGACCGGGAAACGGTTTCAAATGCATCTCAGTTTTCGTCCCCTTTTACTCGGTTCTCCATTCCACACACTTTACTAACACTCTCCCCACTTGGAGATTCGGTGCCTTTAACCTGCTGTTTGGCACACTTTGCAAATTCTGCGCAAGATGAACAGGAATAGGGAGAACCAATGAGAGACTAGCTGTAGGTGTCTGCATGGGCAAATTTAACGCTCATTTCCCACCAGGAAGAGGAATTAACCAAATGCTCAGCATGCCGTGCCACAACAAGATTAGGGCCTGAAGCAGTCCTGCGGGTTTGCGGCCAGCTCACAAGATAGCGAGTTGAAGAAAGGAGCTCAGGGGCACTTTAATTCACAAAGCTGCAGAGTTATAAATGACAGCTACCGTCCAAAAATATATTGAAGGAAGGCTGCGAAGAGGACTTGAAATCGGGGCAGAATTGCAGGAAAACGATTTCAGGGGGTAGACTGGAATTGCATTTAAAGCATAGGAAAAGAGGTAGAACGTCCACAATGATGCACTTGGCCAAAAAGGGCGTATGCGTTTTTTCCTGAATATATTCAGGAAAAAACGCATACGCCCTTTTTGGCCAACCAAGCAAGCATGTTAAAGAAATCTGCACTACAATGAAGTCTCAATGCCCCCCGGTCAAAAGGGCCATGTGAAAAAAGTGTAAAATCCAGAAAGGCAGCACAGGCCATGGAGAACAGGGAGCCTTGTTATGCTGATGGGTGGGATGTAAATTACCAACAACCACTTTGGAGAAGTGTATGGTGTTTCCTGAAACACCTAAAAAACAAAGCAACGGAGCCTACGGCACTTCCACTTATGGTCCTATAGCTTAGGGAAATTAAAATCAAAATCACACAGCCACCCCAAAGTTTCAGACGGCTCTCTTCACAGGAACCTCGTCTACGGTACAAGTTAAATATCCCAGAAAGCGAAAAGTGGATAAAGAAGTTGTGGTACGTACGTACAATGGAATATCACTCACCAATGAAATCTATGTCATCAGGCCCGTTGTGGCATAATGAGTGGATTCAGGTACGATGATTCTAAGTGAAATAAGTCACACAGAAAATGAAACATCATAAAATATCACTAATAAACGGAATGTAATCTTGGCTACACATGAACTGAATTACAAAACAGAACAGGTTCTCAAGTTGAGAAAACCAACTTATGTTTGCTTAAGGGGAAAGGTGAGTTGGGTTTCTGCATAAAACCACAGATAGAAATTAGAACAGATACAATTCCATACGTCAAATATGTAATACTCATGACCTACCCCTTGCTCAACGAAATGGGCTAAACACCCTATATTCAACGCCTAGGAATACACCTGACTAGTAAGAATCTTCAAACCCATGGATTTATATGTCTCCATAAGAGAATGAAGCGTGTGTACAGCTGCATGAAGTTAGCAGATAAAATCCGATAAATCCCATTATCAAAATGAATTACAAAAACGAAACACAATGACAGTGAAATAGGGAGCAATTCTTAAATAATTCATTCAGGGCTTGTGATGCAACCTGGATTTACATCATCTACACCCAGAGCTGAGTGAGACATAAGGTTGGACACTTCGGGCTGATAGCATTGGTGAGGTTTGATGAGCAAATGAAGACCATTTGAAGTCATACTGCATGGAACCCTTTCCATGGGTCCCAACTCTCCAGGTTTAAGCGATTCTTCCTTTAGCTAAATCATGCATGGCAATCCCACAGTATGGTGCACCGTGTGATCGGGAAACGCTTTCAAATGCATCTAAGTTTTCGTCCCCTTTTATTCGGGGTCACTATTCCAGACCCTTTACTAACACTCTCCCCACTTGGAGAGTCAGTGCCTTTAACCTCCTGTTTGGCACAGTTTGCAATTTCTGCGCAAGATGAACAGGAATAGGGAGAACCAATGAGAGACTAGCTGTAGGTGTCTGCACGGGCAAATTTAACGCTCATTTCCCACCAGGAAGAGGAATTAACCAAAGGCTCAGCATGCCATGCCGCAACAAGATTGGGGCCTGAAGCAATCCTGCGGGTTTGCGGCCAGCTCACAAGATAGCGAGTTGAAGAAAGGAGCTCAGGGGCACTGTAACTCACAAACCTGCAGAGTTATAAATGACAGCTATCGTCCAAAAATATATTGAAGAAAGGCTGCGAAGACGACTTGTAAGCGGGACAGATTTGCAGGAAAACGATTTCAGGGGGTAGACGGGAATTGCATTTAAAGCATAGGAAAAGAGGCAGAACGTCGACAATGATGCTCTTGGCCAAAAAGGGCGTATGCGTTTTTTCCTGAATATATTCAGGAAAAAACGCATACGCCCTTTTTGGTCAACCAAGCAAGCATGTTAAAGAAATCTGCACTACAATGAAGTCTCACTGCCCCCTGGTCAAAAGGGCCATCTGAAAAAAGTGTAAAATCCAGAAAGGCAGCACAGGCCATGGAGAACAGGGAGCCTTGTTATGCTGATGGGCGGGATGTAAATTGCCAACAGCCACTCTGGAGAAGTGTATGGTGTTTCCCGGAACACCGAAAAAACAAAGCTACGGAGCCTACGGCACTTCCACTTATGGTCCTATAGCTTAGGGAAATTAAAATCAAAAACACACAGCCACCCCAAAGTGTCGGACGGCTCTGTTTACAAGAACCTCGTCTACGGTACAAGTTAAATATCCCAGAATGTGAAAAATGGATAAAGAAGTTGTGGTACGTACGTACAATGGAATATCACTCAGCAATGAAATCTATGTCATCAGGCCCGTCGCGGCATAATGAGTGGATTCAGGTACGATGATTCTAAGTGAAATAAGTCACACAGAAAATGAAACATCATAAGATATCACTACTACACGGAATGTAAACTTGGCTACACATGAACTGAATTACAAAACAGAACAGGGTCTCAAATTTAGAAAACCAACTTATGCTTGCTTAAGGGGAAAGGTGAGTTGGGGTGCTGCATAAAACCAGAGATAGAAATTAGCACAGATACCTTTCCATAAGCCAAATATGTAATAGTCAAGACCTACCCCTTGCTCAACGAAATGGACTAAACACCCCATATTCAACGCCTAGGAATACACCTGACTAGTAAGAATCTTCAAACCCATGGATTTATATGTCTCCGTAAGAGAATGAAGCGTGTGTACAGCGGCATGAATGCAGCAGAGAAAATCCGATAAATCCCATTATCAAAATGAATTACACAAACAAAACCCAAGGACAGTGAAATAGAGAGCAATTCTTAAATAATTCATTCAGGGCTTGTGATGCAACCTGGATTTACCACATCTACACCCAGAGCTGAGTGAGACATAAGGTTGGGCACTTCGGGCTGATAGCATTGGTGAGGTTCGATGAGCAAATGCAGACCCTTTGAAGTCATACAGCATGGTACCCATTCCATGGGTCCCAAATCTCCAAGTTTAAGGGATTCTTCCTTCAGCTAAAATATGCATGGGAAACCCACAGTATGGTGCACTGTGTGACTGGCAAACGTTTTCAAATGCATCTCAGTTTTCGTCCCCTTTTACTCGGGTTCACCATTCCAGACCCTTTACGAACACTCTCCCCACTTGGAGAGTCAGTGCCTTTAACCTCCTGTTGGGCACAGTTTGCAATTTCTGCGCAAGATGAAAAGGAATAGGGAGAACCAATGAGAGACTAGCTCTAGGTGTCTGCACGGGCAAATTTAACGCTCATTTCCCACCAGGAAGAGGAATTAACCAAAGGCTCAGCATGCCGTGCCGGAACCAGATTAGGGCCTGAAGCAATCCTGTGGGTTTGCGGCCAGCTCACAAGATAGCGAGTTGAAGAAAGGAGCTCAGGGGCACTGTAACTCACAAACCTGCAGAGTTATAAATGACAGCTATCGTCCAAAAATATATTGATGGAAGGCTGCGAAGACGACTTGTAAGCGGGACAGATTTGCAGGAAAACGATTTCAGGGGTTAGACGGGAATTGCATTTAAAGCATAGGAAAAGAGGCAGAACGTCGACAATGATGCTCTTGGCCAAAAAGGGCGTATGCGTTTTTTCCTGAATATATTCAGGAAAAAACGCATACGCCCTTTTTGGCCAACCAAGCAAGCATGTTAAAGAAATCTGCACTACAATGAAGTCTCACTGCCCCCCAGTCAAAAGGGCCATCTGAAAAAAGTGTAAAATCCAGAAAGGCAGCACAGGCCATGGAGAACAGGGAGCCTTGTTATGCTGACGGGCGGGATGTAAATTGCCAACAGCCACTCTGGAGAAGTGTATGGTGTTTCCCGGAACACCGAAAAAACAAAGCTACGGAGCCTACGGCACTTCCACTTATGGTCCTATAGCTTAGGGAAATTAAAATCAAAAACACACAGCCACCCCAAAGTGTCGGACGGCTCTGTTTACAAGAACCTCGTCTACGGTACAAGTTAAATATCCCAGAATGTGAAAAATGGATAAAGAAGTTGTGGTACGTACGTACAATGGAATATCACTCAGCAATGAAATCTATGTCATCAGGCCCGTCGCGGCATAATGAGTGGATTCAGGTACGATGATTCTAAGTGAAATAAGTCACACAGAAAATGAAACATCATAAGATATCACTACTACACGGAATGTAAACTTGGCTACACATGAACTGAATTACAAAACAGAACAGGGTCTCAAATTTAGAAAACCAACTTATGCTTGCTTAAGGGGAAAGGTGAGTTGGGGTGCTGCATAAAACCAGAGATAGAAATTAGCACAGATACCTTTCCATAAGCCAAATATGTAATAGTCAAGACCTACCCCTTGCTCAACGAAATGGACTAAACACCCCATATTCAACGCCTAGGAATACACCTGACTAGTAAGAATCTTCAAACCCATGGATTTATATGACTCCGTAAGAGAATGAAGCGTGTGTACAGCGGCATGAATGCAGCAGAGAAAATCCGATAAATCCCATTATCAAAATGAATTACACAAACAAAACCCAAGGACAGTGACATAGAGAGCAATTCTTAAATAATTCATTCAGGGCTTGTGATGCAACCTGGATTTACCACATCTACACCCAGAGCTGAGTGAGACATAAGGTTGGGCACTTCGGGCTGATAGCATTGGTGAGGTTCGATGAGCAAATGCAGACCCTTTGAAGTCATACAGCATGGTACCCATTCCATGGGTCCCAACTCTCCAAATTTAAGGGATTCTCCCTTCAGCTAAAACATGCATGGGAAACCCACAGTATGGTGCACCGTGTGACTGGCAAACGTTTTCAAATGCATCTCAGTTTTCGTCCCCTTTTACTCGGGTTCATCATTCCAGACCCTTTACGAACACTCTCCCCAATAGGAGAGTCAGTGCCTTTAACCTCCTGTTGGACACAGTTTGCAATTTCTTCGCAAGATGAAAAGGAATAGGGAGAACGAATGAGAGACTAGCTCTAGGTGTCTGCACGGGCAAATTTAACGCTCATTTCCCACCAGGAAGAGGAATTAACCAAAGGCTCAGCATGAGGTGCCGGAACCAGATTAGGGCCTGAGGAAATCCTGTGGGTTTGCGGCCAGCTCACAAGATAGCGAGTTGAAGAAAGGAGCTCAGGGGCACTGTAACTCACAAACCTGCAGAGTTATAAATGACAGCTATCGTCCAAAAATATATTGAAAGAAGGCTGCGAAGACGACTTGTAAGTGGGGCAGAATTGCAGGAAAACGATTTCAGGGGGTAGACGGGAATTGCATTTAAAGCAGAGGAAAAGAGGCAGAACGTCGACAATGATGCTCTTGGCCAAAAAGGGCGTATGCGTTTTTTCCTGAATATATTCAGGAAAAAACGCATACGCACTTTTTGGCCAGCCAAGCAAGCATGTTAAAGAAATCTGCAGTACAATGAAGTCTCACTGCCCCCCGGTCAAAAGGGCCATCTGAAAAAAGTGTAAAATCCAGAAAGGCAGCACAGGCCATGGAGAACAGCGAGCCTTGTTATGCTGATGGGCGGGATATAAATTGCCAACAGCCAGTCTGGAAAAATGTATGGTGTTTCCCGGAACATCTAAAAAACAAAGCAATGGAGCCTACGCCAATTCCCCTTATGGTCCTATAGCTTAGGAAAATTAAAATCAAAAACACACAGCCACCCCAAAGTGTCGGACGGCTCTGTTTACAAGAACCTCGTCTACGGTACAAGTTAAATATCCCAGAATGTGAAAAATGGATAAAGAAGTTGTGGTACGTACGTACAATGGAATATCGCTCAGCAATGAAATCTATGTCATCAGGCCCGTCGCGGCATAATGAGTGGATTCAGGTACGATGATTCTAAGTGAAATAATTCACACAGAAAATGAAACATCATAAGATATCACTAGTACACGGAATGTAAACTTGGCTACACATGAACTGAATTACAAAACAGAACAGGGTCTCAAATTTAGAAAACCAACTTATGCTTGCTTAAGGGGAAAGGTGAGTTGGGGTGCTGCATAAAACCAGAGATAGAAATTAGCACAGTTACCTTTCCATAAGCCAAATATGTAATAGTCAAGACCTACCCCTTGCTCAACGAAATGGACTAAACACCCCATATTCAACGCCTAGGAATACACCTGACTAGTAAGAATCTTCAAACCCATGGATTTATATGTCTCCATAAGAGAATGAAGCGTGTGTACAGGGGCATGAATGCAGCAGAGAAAATCCGATAAATCCCATTATCAAAATGAATTACACAAACAAAACCCAAGGACAGTGAAATAGAGAGCAATTCTTAAATATTTCATTCAGGGCTTGTGATGCAACCTGGATTTACCACATCTACACCCAGAGCTGAGTGAGACATAAGGTTGGGCACTTCGGGCTGATAGCATTGGTGAGGTTCGATGAGCAAATGCAGACCCTTTGAAGTCATACAGCATGGTACCCATTTCATGGATCCCAACTCTCCAAGTTTAAGGGATTCTTCCTTCAGCTAAAACATGCATGGGAAACCCACAGTATGGTGCACCGTGTGACTGGCAAACGTTTTCAAATGCATCTCAGTTTTCGTCCCCTTTTACTCGGGTTCACCATTCCAGACCCTTTACGAACACTCTCCCCACTTGGAGAGTCAGTGCCTTTAACCTCCTGTTGGGCACAGTTTGCAATTTCTGCGCAAGATTAAAAGGAATAGGGAGAACGAATGAGAGACCAGCTCTAGGTGTCTGCACGGGCAAATTTAACGCTCATTTCCCACCAGGAAGAGGAATTAACCAAAGGCTCAGCATGCCGTGCCGGAACCAGATTAGGGCCTGAGGCAATCCTGTGGGTTTGCGGCCAGCTCACAAGATAGCGAGTTGAAGAAAGGAGCTCAGGGGCACTGTAACTCACAAACCTGCAGAGTTATAAATGACAGCTATCGTCCAAAAATATATTGAAGGAAGGCTGCGAAGACGACTTGTAAGTGGGGCAGAATTGCAGGAAAACGATTTCAGGGGGTAGACGGAAATTGCATTTAAAGCATAGGAAAAGAGGCAGAACGTTGACAATGATGCTCTTGGCCAAAAAGGGCGTATGCGTTTTTTCCTGAATATATTCAGGAAAAAACGCATACGCCCTTCTTGGCCAACCAAGCAAGCATGTTAAAGAAATCTGCACTACAATGAAGCCTCACTGCCCCCCGGTCAAAAGGGCCTTCTGAAAAAAGTGGAAAATCCAGAAAGGCAGCACAGGCCATGGAGAACATCGAGCCTTGTTATGCTGATGGGCGGGATGTATATTGCCAACAGCCACTCTGGAGAAGTGTATGGTGTTTCCCGGAACACCGAAAAAACAAAGCTACGGAGCCTACGGCACTTCCACTTATGGTCCTATTGCTTAGGAAAATTAAAATCAAAAACACACAGCCACCCCAAAGTGCCGGACGGCTCTGTTTACAAGAACCTCGTCTACGGTACAAGTTAAATATCCCAGAATGTGAAAAATGGATAAAGAAGTTGTGGTACGTACGTACAATGGAATATCACTCAGCAATGAAATCTATGTCATCAGGCCCATCGCGGCATAATGAGTGGATTCAGGTACGATGATTCTAAGTGAAATAAGTAACACAGAAAATGAAACATCATAAGATATCACTAATACACGGAATGTAAACTTGGCTAGACATGAACTGAATTACAAAACAGAACAGGGTCTCAAATTTAGAAAACCAACTTATGCTTGCTTAAGGGGAAAGGTGAGTTGGGGTGCTGCATAAAAGCAGAGATAGAAATTAGCACAGATACCTTTCCATAAGCCAAATATGTAATAGTCAAGACCTACCGCTTGCTCAACGAAATGGACTAAACACCCCATATTCAACGCCTCGGAATACACCTGACTAGTAAGAATCTTCAAACCCATGGATTTATATGTCTCCGGAAGAGAATGAAGCGTGTGTACAGCGGCATGAATGCAGCAGAGAAAATCCGATAAATCCCATTATCAAAATGAATTACACAAACAAAACCCAAGGACAGTGAAATAGAGAGCAATTCTTAAATAATTCATTCAGGGCTTGTGATGCAACCTGGATTTACCACATCTACACCCAGAGCTGAGTGAGACATAAGGTTGGGCACTTCGGGCTGATAGCATTGGTGAGGTTTGATGAGCAAATGCAGACCCTTTGAAGTCACACAGCATGCTACCCATTCCATGGGTCCCAACTCTCCAAGTTTAAGGGATTCTTCCTTCAGCTAAAACATGCATGGGAAACCCACAGTATGGTGCACCGTGTGACTGGCAAACGTTTTCAAATGCATCTCAGTTTTCGTCCCCTTTTACTCGGGTTCACCATTCCAGACCCTTTACGAACACTCTCCCCACTTGGAGAGTCAGTGCCTTTAACCTCCTGTTGGGCACAGTTTGCAATTTCTGCGCAAGATGAAAAGGAATAGGGAGAACCAATGAGAGACTAGCTCTAGGTGTCTGCACGGGCAAATTTAACGCTCATTTCCCACCAGGAAGAGGAATTAACCAAAGGCTCAGCATGCCGTGCCGGAACCAGATTAGGGCCTGAGGCAATCCTGTGGGTTTGCGGCCAGCTCACAAGATAGCGAGTTGAAGAAATGAGCTCAGAGGCACTGTAACTCACAAACCTGCAGAGTTATAAATGACAGCTATCGTCCAAAAATATATTGAAGGAAGGCTGCGAAGACGACTTGTAAGTGGGGCAGAATTGCAGGAAAACGATTTCAGGGGGTAGACGGGAATTGCATTTAAAGCATAGGAAAAGAGGCAGAACGTCGACAATGATGCTCTTGGCCAAAAAGGGCGTATGCGTTTTTTCCTGAATATATTCAGGAAAAAACGCATACGCCCTTTTTGGCCAACCAAGCAAGCATGTTAAAGAAATCTGCACTACAATGAAGTCTCACTGCCCCCCGGTCAAAAGGGCCATCTGAAAAAAGTGTAAAATCCAGAAAGGCAGCACAGGCCATGGAGAACAGGGAGCCTTGTTATGCTGATGGGCGGGATATAAATTGCCAACAGCCAGTCTGGAAAAATGTATGGTGTTTCCCGGAACATCTAAAAAACAAAGCAACGGAGCCTACGCCAATTCCCCTTATGGTCCTATAGCTTAGGAAAATTAAAATCAAATACACACAGCCACCCCAAAGTGTTGGACGGCTCTGTTTACAAGAACCTCGTCTACGGTACAAGTTAAATATCCCAGAATGTGAAAAATGGATAAAGAAATTGTGGTACGTACGTACAATGGAATATCGCTTAGCAATGAAATCTATGTCATCAGGCCCGTCGCGGCATAATGAATGGATTCAGGTACGATGATTCTAAGTGAAATAAGTCACACAGAAAATGAAACATCATAAGATATCACTACTACACGGAATGTAAACTTGGTTACACATGAACTGAATTACAAAACAGAACAGGGTCTCAAATTTAGAAAACCAACTTATGCTTGCTTAAGGGGTAAGGTGAATTGGGGTGCTGCATAAAACCAGAGATAGAAATTAGCACAGTTACCTTTCCATAAGCCAAATATGTAATAGTCAAGACCTACCCCTTGCTCAACGAAATGGACTAAACACCCCATATTCAACGCCTCGGAATACACCTGACTAGTAAGAATCTTCAAACCCATGGATTTATATGACTCCATAAGAGAATGAAGCGTGTGTACAGGGGCATGAATGCAGCAGAGAAAATCCGATAAATCCCATTATCAAAATGAATTACACAAACAAAACCCAAGGACAGTGAAATAGAGAGCAATTCTTAAATATTTCATTCAGGGCTTGTGATGCAACCTGGATTTACCACATCTACACCCAGAGCTGAGTGAGACATAAGGTTGGGCACTTCGGGCTGATAGCATTGGTGAGGTTCGATGAGCAAATGCAGACCCTTTGAAGTCATACAGCATGGTACCCATTCCATGGGTCCCAACTCTCCAAGTTTAAGGGATTCTTCCTTCAGCTAAAACATGCATGGGAAACCCACAGTATGGTGCACCGTGTGACTGGCAAACGTTTTCAAATGCATCTCAGTTTTCGTCCCCTTTTACTCGGGTTCACCATTGCAGACCCTTTACGAACACTCTCCCCACTTGGAGAGTCAGTGCCTTTAACCTCCTGTTGGGCACAGTTTGCAATTTCTGCGCAAGATGAAAAGGAATAGGGAGAACGAATGAGAGACCAGCTCTAGGTGTCTGCACGGGCAAATTTAATGCTCATTTCCCACCAGGAAGAGGAATAAACCAAAGGCTCAGCATGCCGTGCCGGAACCAGATTAGGGCCTGAGGCAATCCTGTGGGTTTGCGGCCAGCTCACAAGATAGCGAGTTGAAGAAATGAGCTCAGGGGCACTGTAACTCACAAACCTGCAGAGTTATAAATGACAGCTATCGTCCAAAAATATATTGAAGGAAGGCTGCGAAGACGACTTGTAAGTGGGGCAGAATTGCAGGAAAACGATTTCAGGGGGTAGACGGGAATTGCATTTAAAGCAGAGGAAAAGAGGCAGAACGTCGACAATGATGCTCTTGGCCAAAAAGGGCGTATGCGTTTTTTCCTGAATATATTCAGGAAAAAACGCATACGCCCTTTTTGGCCAGCCAAGCAAGCATGTTAAAGAAATCTGCAGTACAATGAAGTCTCACTGCCCCCCGGTCAAAAGGGCCATCTGAAAAAAGTGTAAAATCCAGAAAGGCAGCACAGGCCATGGAGAACATCGAGCCTTGTTATGCTGATGGGCGGGATGTAAATTGCCAACAGCCACTCTGGAGAAGTGTATGGTGTTTCCCGGAACACCGAAAAAACAAAGCTACGGAGCCTACGGCACTTCCACTTATGGTCCTATTGCTTAGGAAAATTAAAATCAAAAACACACAGCCACCCCAAAGTGCCGGACGGCTCTGTTTACAAGAACCTCGTCTACGGTACAAGTTAAATATCCCAGAATGTGAAAAATGGATAAAGAAGTTTTGGTACGTACGTACAATGGAATATCACTCAGCAATGAAATCTATGTCATCAGGCCCATCGCGGCATAATGAGTGGATTCAGGTACGATGATTCTAAGTGAAATAAGTAACACAGAAAATGAAACATCATAAGATATCACTAATACACGGAATGTAAACTTGGCTAGACATGAACTGAATTACAAAACAGAACAGGGTCTCAAATTTAGAAAACCAACTTATGCTTGCTTAAGGGGAAAGGTGAGTTGGGGTGCTGCATAAAAGCAGAGATAGAAATTAGCACAGATACCTTTCCATAAGCCAAATATGTAATAGTCAAGACCTACCGCTTGCTCAACGAAATGGACTAAACACCCCATATTCAACGCCTCGGAATACACCTGACTAGTAAGAATCTTCAAACCCATGGATTTATATGTCTCCGGAAGAGAATGAAGCGTGTGTACAGCGGCATGAATGCAGCAGAGAAAATCCGATAAATCCCATTATCAAAATGAATTACACAAACAAAACCCAAGGACAGTGAAATAGAGAGCAATTCTTAAATAATTCATTCAGGGCTTGTGATGCAACCTGGATTTACCACATCTACACCCAGAGCTGAGTGAGACATAAGGTTGGGCACTTCGGGCTGATAGCATTGGTGAGGTTCGATGAGCAAATGCAGACCCTTTGAAGTCATACAGCATGGTACCCATTCCATGGGTCCCAACTCTCCAAGTTTAAGGGATTCTTCCTTCAGCTAAAACATGCATGGGAAACCCACAGTATGGTGCACCGTGTGACTGGCAAACGTTTTCAAATGCATCTCAGTTTTCGTCCCCTTTTACTCGGGTTCACCATTCCAGACCCTTTACGAACACTCTCCCCACTTGGAGAGTCAGTGCCTTTAACCTCCTGTTGGGCACAGTTTGCAATTTCTGCGCAAGATGAAAAGGAATAGGGAGAACCAATGAGAGACTAGCTCTAGGTGTCTGCACGGGCAAATTTAACGCTCATTTCCCACCAGGAAGAGGAATTAACCAAAGGCTCAGCATGAGGTGCCGGAACCAGATTAGGGCCTGAGGCAATCCTGTGGGTTTGCGGCCAGCTCACAAGATAGCGAGTTGAAGAAATGAGCTCAGGGGCACTGTAACTCACAAACCTGCAGAGTTATAAATGACAGCTATCGTCCAAAAATATATTGAAGGAAAGCTGCGAAGACGACTTGTAAGTGGGGCAGAATTGCAGGAAAACGATTTCAGGGGGTAGACGGGAATTGCATTTAAAGCATAGGAAAAGAGGCAGAACGTCGACAATGATGCTCTTGGCCAAAAAGGGCGTATGCGTTTTTTCCTGAATATATTCAGGAAAAAACGCATACGCCCTTTTTGGCCAACCAAGCAAGCATGTTAAAGAAATCTGCACTACAATGAAGTCTCACTGCCCCCCGGTCAAAAGGGCCATCTGAAAAAAGTGTAAAATCCAGAAAGGCAGCACAGGCCATGGAGAACAGGGAGCCTTGTTATGCTGATGGGCGGGATATAAATTGCCAACAGCCAGTCTGGAAAAATGTATGGTGTTTCCCGGAACATCTAAAAAACAAAGCAACGGAGCCTACGCCAATTCCCCTTATGGTCCTATAGCTTAGGAAAATTAAAATCAAATACACACAGCCACCCCAAAGTGTCGGACGGCTCTGTTTACAAGAACCTCGTCTACGGTACAAGTTAAATATCCCAGAATGTGAAAAATGGATAAAGAAGTTGTGGTACGTACGTACAATGGAATATCGCTTAGCAATGAAATCTATGTCATCAGGCCCGTCGCGGCATAATGAATGGATTCAGGTACGATGATTCTAAGTGAAATAAGTCACACAGAAAATGAAACATCATAAGATATCACTACTACACGGAATGTAAACTTGGTTACACATGAACTGAATTACAAAACAGAACAGGGTCTCAAATTTAGAAAACCAACTTATGCTTGCTTAAGGGGTAAGGTGAATTGGGGTGCTGCATAAAACCAGAGATAGAAATTAGCACAGTTACCTTTCCATAAGCCAAATATGTAATAGTCAAGACCTACCCCTTGCTCAACGAAATGGACTAAACACCCCATATTCAACGCCTAGGAATACACCTGACTAGTAAGAATCTTCAAACCCATGGATTTATATGTCTCCGTAAGAGAATGAAGCGTGTGTACAGGGGCATGAATGCAGCAGAGAAAATCCGATAAATCCCATTATCAAAATGAATTACACAAACAAAACCCAAGGACAGTGAAATAGAGAGCAATTCTTAAATATTTCATTCAGGGCTTGTGATGCAACCTGGATTTACCACATCTACACCCAGAGCTGAGTGAGACATAAGGTTGGGCACTTCGGGCTGATAGCATTGGTGAGGTTCGATGAGCAAATGCAGACCCTTTGAAGTCATACAGCATGGTACCCATTCCATGGGTCCCAACTCTCCAAGTTTAAGGGATTCTTCCTTCAGCTAAAACATGCATGGGAAACCCACAGTATGGTGCACCGTGTGACTGGCAAACGTTTTCAAATGCATCTCAGTTTTCGTCCCCTTTTACTCGGGTTCACCATTCCAGACCCTTTACGAACACTCTCCCCACTTGGAGAGTCAGTGCCTTTAACCTCCTGTTGGGCACAGTTTGCAATTTCTGCGCAAGATGAAAAGGAATAGGGAGAACGAATGAGAGACCAGCTCTAGGTGTCTGCACGGGCAAATTTAATGCTCATTTCCCACCAGGAAGAGGAATAAACCAAAGGCTCAGCATGCCGTGCCGGAACCAGATTAGGGCCTGAGGCAATCCTGTGGGTTTGCGGCCAGCTCACAAGATAGCGAGTTGAAGAAATGAGCTCAGGGGCACTGTAACTCACAAACCTGCAGAGTTATAAATGACAGCTATCGTCCAAAAATATATTGAAGGAAGGCTGCGAAGACGACTTGTAAGTGGGGCAGAATTGCAGGAAAACGATTTCAGGGGGTAGACGGAAATTGCATTTAAAGCATAGGAAAAGAGGCAGAACGTCGACAATGATGCTCTTGGCCAAAAAGGGTGTATGCCTTTTTTCCTGAATATATTCAGGAAAAAACGCATACGCCCTTTTTGGCCAACCAAGCAAGCATGTTAAAGAAATCTGCACTACAATGAAGTCTCACTGCCCCCCGGTCAAAAGGGCCATCTGAAAAAAGTGTAAAATCCAGAAAGGCAGCACAGGCCATGGAGAACAGGGAGCCTTGTTATGCTGATGGGCGGGATGTAAATTGCCAACAGCCACTCTGGAGAAGTGTATGGTGTTTCCCGGCATACCGAAGAAAGAAAGCTACGGAGCCTACGGCACTTCCACTTATGGTCCTATAGCTTAGGGAAATTAAAATCAAAAACACACAGCCACCCCAAAGCGTCGGACGGCTCTGTTTACAAGAACCTCGTCTACGGTACAAGTTAAATATCCCAGAATGTGAAAAATGGATAAAGAAGTTGTGGTACGTACGTACAATGGAATATCACTCAGCAATGAAATCTATGTCATCAGGCCCGTCGCGGCATAATGAGTGGATTCAGGTACGATGATTCTAAGTGAAATAAGTCACACAGAAAATGAAACATCATAAGATATCACTACTACACGGAATGTAAACTTGGCTACACATGAACTGAATTACAAAACAGAACAGGGTCTCAAATTTAGAAAACCAACTTATGCTTGCTTAAGGGGAAAGGTGAGTTGGGGTGATGCATAAAACCAGAGATAGAAATTAGCACAGATACCTTTCCATAAGCCAAATATGTAATAGTCAAGACCTACCCCTTGCTCAAAGAAATGGACTAAACACCCCATATTCAACGCCTAGGAATACACCTGACTAGTAAGAATCTTCAAACCCATGGATTTATATGTCTCCGGAAGAGAATGAAGCGTGTGTACAGCGGCATGAATGCAGCAGAGAAAATCCGATAAATCCCATTATCAAAATTAATTACACAAACAAAACCCAAGGACAGTGAAATAGAGAGCAATTCTTAAATAATTCATTCAGGGCTTCTGATGCAACCTGGATTTACCACATCTACACCCAGAGCTGAGTGAGACATAAGGTTGGGCACATCGGGCTGATAGCATTGGTGAGGTTCGATGAGCAAATGCAGACCCTTTGAAGTCATACAGCATGGTACCCGTTCCATGGGTCCCAACTCTCCAAGTTTAAGGGATTCTTCCTTCAGCTAAAACATGCATGGGAAACACACAGTATGGTGCACCGTGTGACTGGCAAACGTTTTCAAATGCATCTCAGTTTTCGTCCCCTTTTACTCGGGTTCACCATTCCAGACCCTTTACGAACACTCTCCCCACTTGGAGAGTCAGTGTCTTTAACCTCCTGTTGGGCACAGTTTGCAATTTCTGCGCAAGATGAAAAGGAATAGGGAGAACCAATGAGAGACTAGCTCTAGGTGTCTGCACGGGCAAATTTAACGCTCATTTCCCACCAGGAAGAGGAATTAACCAAAGGCTCAGCATGCCGTGCCGGAACCAGATTAGGGCCTGAGGCAATCCTGTGGGTTTGCGGCCAGCTCACAAGATAGCGAGTTGAAGAAATGAGCTCAGGGGCACTGTAACTCACAAACCTGCAGAGTTATAAATGACAGCTATCGTCCAAAAATATATTGAAAGAAGGCTGCGAAGACGACTTGTAAGTGGGGCAGAATTGCAGGAAAACGATTTCAGGGGGTACACGGGAATTGCATTTAAAGCATAGGAAAAGAGGAAGAACGTCGACAATGATGCTCTTGGCCAAAAAGGGCGTATGCGTTTTTTCCTGAATATATTCAGGAAAAAACGCATACGCCCTTATTGGCCAACCAAGCAAGCATGTTAAAGAAATCTGCACTACAATGAAGTCTCACTGCCCCCTGGTCAAAAGGGCCATCTGAAAAAAGTGTAAAATCCAGAAAGGCAGCACAGGCCATGGAGAACAGGGAGCCTTGTTATGCTGATGGGCGGGATGTAAATTGCCAACAGCCACTCTGGAGAAGTGTATGGTGTTTCCCGGAACACCGAAAAAACAAAGCTACGGAGCCTACGGCACTTCCACTTATGGTCCTATAGCTTAGGGAAATTAAAATCAAAAACACACAGCCACCCCAAAGTGTCGGACGGCTCTGTTTACAAGAACCTCGTCTACGGTACAAGTTAAATATCCCAGAATGTGAAAAATGGATAAAGAAGTTGTGGTACGTACGTACAATGGAATATCACTCAGCAATGAAATCTATGTCATCAGGCCCGTCGCGGCATAATGAGTGGATTCAGGTACGATGATTCTAAGTGAAATAAGTCACACAGAAAATGAAACATCATAAGATATCACTACTACACGGAATGTAAACTTGGCTACACATGAACTGAATTACAAAACAGAACAGGGTCTCAAATTTAGAAAACCAACTTATGCTTGCTTAAGGGGAAAGGTGAGTTGGGGTGCTGCATAAAACCAGAGATAGAAATTAGCACAGATACCTTTCCATAAGCCAAATATGTAATAGTCAAGACCTACCCCTTGCTCAACGAAATGGACTAAACACCCCATATTCAACGCCTAGGAATACACCTGACTAGTAAGAATCTTCAAACCCATGGATTTATATGTCTCCGTAAGAGAATGAAGCGTGTGTACAGCGGCATGAATGCAGCAGAGAAAATCCGATAAATCCCATTATCAAAATGAATTACACAAACAAAACCCAAGGACAGTGAAATAGAGAGCAATTCTTAAATAATTCATTCAGGGCTTGTGATGCAACCTGGATTTACCACATCTACACCCAGAGCTGAGTGAGACATAAGGTTGGGCACTTCGGGCTGATAGCATTGGTGAGGTTCGATGAGCAAATGCAGACCCTTTGAAGTCATACTGCATGGTACCCATTCCAAGGGTCCTAAATCCCCAGTTTTAAGGGATTCTTCCTTCAGCTATAACATGCATGGGAAACCCACAGTATGGTGCACCGTGTGACCGGGAAACGGTTTCAAATGCATCTCAGTTTTCGTCCCCTTTTACTCGGTTCTCCATTCCACACACTTTACTAACACTCTCCCCACTTGGAGATTCGGTGCCTTTAACCTGCTGTTTGGCACACTTTGCAAATTCTGCGCAAGATGAACAGGAATAGGGAGAACCAATGAGAGACTAGCTGTAGGTTTCTGCACGGGCAAATTTAACGCTCATTTCCCACCAGGAAGAGGAATTAACCAAATGCTCAGCATGCCGTGCCGCAACAAGATTAGGGCCTGAAGCAGTCCTGCGGGTTTGCGGCCAGCTCACAAGATAGCGAGTTGAAGAAAGGAGCTCAGGGACACTGTAATTCACAAAGCTGCAGAGTTATAAATGACAGCTACCGTCCAAAAATATATTGAAGGAAGGCTGCGAAGAGGACTTGAAATCGGGGCAGAATTGCAGGAAAACGATTTCAGGGGGTAGACTGGAATTGCATTTAAAGCATAGGAAAAGAGGTAGAACGTCCACAATGATGCACTTGGCCAAAAAGTGCGTATGCGTTTTTTCCTGAATATATTCAGGAAAAAACGCATACGCCCTTTTTGGCCAACCAAGCAAGCATGTTAAAGAAATCTGCACTACAATGAAGTCTCACTGCCCCCCGGTCAAAAGGGCCATGTGAAAAAAGTGTAAAATCCAGAAAGGCAGCACAGGCCATGGAGAACAGGGAGCCTTGTTATGCTGATGGGTGGGATGTAAATTACCAACAACCACTTTGGAGAAGTGTATGGTGTTTCCTGAAACACCTAAAAAACAAAGCAACGGAGCCTACGGCACTTCCACTTATGGTCCTATAGCTTAGGGAAATTAAAATCAAAATCACACAGCCACCCCAAAGTTTCAGACGGCTCTCTTCACAGGAACCTCGTCTACGGTACAAGTTAAATATCCCAGAAAGCGAAAAGTGGATAAAGAAGTTGTGGTACGTACGTACAATGGAATATCACTCACCAATGAAATCTATGTCATCAGGCCCGTTGTGGCATAATGAGTGGATTCAGGTACGATGATTCTAAGTGAAATAAGTCACACAGAAAATGAAACATCATAAAATATCACTAATAAACGGAATGTAATCTTGGCTACACATGAACTGAATTACAAAACAGAACAGGTTCTCAAGTTGAGAAAACCAACTTATGTTTGCTTCAGGGGAAAGGTGAGTTGGGGTTCTGCATAAAACCACAGATAGAAATTAGAACAGATACAATTCCATACGTCAAATATGTAATACTCATGACCTACCCCTTGCTCAACGAAATGGGCCAAACACCCTATATTCAACGCCTAGGAATACACCTGACTAGTAAGAATCTTCAAACCCATGGATTTATATGTCTCCATAAGAGAATCAAGCGTGTGTACAGCTGCATGAAGTTAGCAGATAAAATCCGATAAATCCCATTATCAAAATGAATTACAAAAACGAAACACAATGACAGTGAAATAGGGAGCAATTCTTAAATAATTCATTCAGGGCTTGTGATGCAACCTGGATTTACATCATCTACACCCAGAGCTGAGTGAGACATAAGGTTGGACACTTCGGGCTGATAGCATTGGTGAGGTTTGATGAGCAAATGAAGACCATTTGAAGTCATACTGCATGGAACCCTTTCCATGGGTCCCAACTCTCCAGGTTTAAGCGATTCTTCCTTTAGCTAAAACATGCATAGCAATCCCACAGTATGGTGCACCGTGTGATCGGGAAACGCTTTCAAATGCATCTCAGTTTTCGTCCCCTTTTATTCGGGGTCACTATTCCAGACCCTTTACTAACACTCTCCCCACTTGGAGAGTCAGTGCCTTTAACCTCCTGTTTGGCACAGTTTGCAATTTCTGCGCAAGATGAACAGGAATAGGGAGAACCAATGAGAGACTAGCTGTAGGTGTCTGCACGGGCAAATTTAACGCTCATTTCCCACCAGGAAGAGGAATTAACCAAAGGCTCAGCATGCCATGCCGCAACAAGATTGGGGCCTGAAGCAATCCTGCGGGTTTGCGGCCAGCTCACAAGATAGCGAGTTGAAGAAAGGAGCTCAGGGGCACTGTAACTCACAAACCTGCAGAGTTATAAATGACAGCTATCGTCCAAAAATATATTGAAGAAAGGCTGCGAAGACGACTTGTAAGCGGGACAGATTTGCAGGAAAACGATTTCAGGGGGTAGACGGGAATTGCATTTAAAGCATAGGAAAAGAGGCAGAACGTCGACAATGATGCTCTTGGCCAAAAAGGGCGTATGCGTTTTTTCCTGAATATATTCAGGAAAAAACGCATACGCCCTTTTTGGTCAACCAAGCAAGCATGTTAAAGAAATCTGCACTACAATGAAGTCTCACTGCCCCCTGGTCAAAAGGGCCATCTGAAAAAAGTGTAAAATCCAGAAAGGCAGCACAGGCCATGGAGAACAGGGAGCCTTGTTATGCTGATGGGCGGGATGTAAATTGCCAACAGCCACTCTGGAGAAGTGTATGGTGTTTCCCGGAACACCGAAGAAACAAAGCTACGGAGCCTACGGCACTTCCACTTATGGTCCTATAGCTTAGGAAAATTAAAATCAAAAACACACAGCCACCCCAAAGTGTCGGACGGCTCTGTTTACAAGAACCTCGTCTACGGTACAAGTTAAATATCCCAGAATGTGAAAAATGGATAAAGAAGTTGTGGTACGTACGTACAATGGAATATCACTCAGCAATGAAATCTATGTCATCAGGCCCGTCGCGGCATAATGAGTGGATTCAGGTACGATGATTCTAAGTGAAATAAGTCACACAGAAAATGAAACATCATAAGATATCACTACTACACGGAATGTAAACTTGGCTACACCTGAACTGAATTACAAAACAGAACAGGGTCTCAAATTTAGAAAACCAACTTATGCTTGCTTAAGGGGAAAGGTGAGTTGGGGTGCTGCATAAAACCAGAGATAGAAATTAGCACAGATACCTTTCCATAAGCCAAATATGTAATAGTCAAGACCTACCCCTTGCTCAACGAAATGGACTAAACACCCCATATTCAACGCCTAGGAATACACCTGACTAGTAAGAATCTTCAAACCCATGGATTTATATGTCTCCGTAAGAGAATGAAGCGTGTGTACAGCGGCATGAATGCAGCAGAGAAAATCCGATAAATCCCATTATCAAAATGAATTACACAAACAAAACCCAAGGACAGTGAGATAGAGAGCAATTCTTAAATAATTCATTCAGGGCTTGTGATGCAACCTGGATTTACCACATCTACACCCAGAGCTGAGTGAGACATAAGGTTGGGCACTTCGGGCTGATAGCATTGGTGAGGTTCGATGAGCAAATGCAGACCCTTTGAAGTCATACAGCATGGTACCCATTCCATGGGTCCCAACTCTCCAAGGTTAAGGGATTCTTCCTTCAGCTAAAACATGCATGGGAAACCCACAGTATGGTGCACCGTGTGACTGGCAAACGTTTTCAAATGAATCTCAGTTTTCGTCCCCTTTTACTCGGGTTCACCATTCCAGACCCTTTACGAACACTCTCCCCACTTGGAGAGTCAGTGCCTTTAACCTCCTGTTGGGCACAGTTTGCAATTTCTGCGCAAGATGAAAAGGAATAGGGAGAACCAATGAGAGACTAGCTCTAGGTGTCTGCACGGGCAAATTTCACGCTCATTTCCCACCAGGAAGAGGAATTAACCAAAGGCTCAGCATGCCGTGCCGGAACCAGATTAGGGGCTGAAGCAATCCTGTGGGTTTGCGGCCAGCTAACAAGATAGCGAGTTGAAGAAAGGAGCTCAGGGGCACTGTAACTCACAAACCTGCAGAGTTATAAATGACAGCTATCGTCCAAAAATATATTGAAGGAAGGCTGCGAAGACGACTTGTAAGCGGGACAGATTTGCAGGAAAACGATTTCAGGGGGTAGACGGGAATTGCATTTAATGCATAGGAAAAGAGGCAGAACGTCGACAATGATGCTCTTGGCCAAAAAAGGCGTATGCGTTTATTCCTGAATATATTCAGGAAAAAACGCATACGCCCTTTTTGGCCAACCAAGCAAGCATGTTAAAGAAATCTGCACTACAATGAAGTCTCACTGCCCCCCGGTCAAAAGGGCCATCTGAAAAAAGTGTAAAATCCAGAAAGGCAGCACAGGCCATGGAGAACAGGGAGCCTTGTTATGCTGACGGGCGGGATGTAAATTGCCAACAGCCACTCTGGAGAAGTGTATGGTGTTTCCCGGAACACCGAAAAAACAAAGCTACGGAGCCTACGGCACTTCCACTTATGGTCCTATAGCTTAGGAAAATTAAAATCAAAAACACACAGCCACCCCAAAGTGTCGGACGGCTCTGTTTACAAGAACCTCGTCAACGGTACAAGTTAAATATCCCAGAATGTGAAAAATGGATAAAGAAGTTGTGGTACGTACGTACAATGGAATATCACTCAGCAATGAAATCTATGTCATCAGGCCCGTCGCGGCATAATGAGTGGATTCAGGTACGATGATTCTAAGTGAAATAAGTCACACAGAAAATGAAACATCATAAGATATCACTAATACACGGAATGTAAACTTGGCTACACATGAACTGAATTACAAAACAGAACAGGGTCTCAAATTTAGAAAACCAACTTATGCTTGCTTAAGGGAAAAGGTGAGTTGGGGTGCTGCATAATACAAGAGATAGAAATTAGCACAGATACCTTTCCATAAGCCAAATATATAATAGTTAAGACCTACCCCTTGCTCAACGAAATGGACTAAACACCCCATATTCAATGCCTAGGAATACACCTGACTAGTAAGAATCTTCAAACCCATGGATTTATATGTCTCCGTAAGAGAATGAAGCGTGTGTACAGCGGCATGAATGCAGCAGAGAAAATCCGATAAATCCCATTATCAAAATGAATTACACAAACAAAACCCAAGGACAGTGAGATAGAGAGCAATTCTTAAATAATTCATTCAGGGCTTGTGATGCAACCTGGATTTACCACATCTACACCCAGAGCTGAGTGAGACATAAGGTTGGGCACTTCGGGCTGATAGCATTGGTGAGGTTCGATGAGCAAATGCAGACCCTTTGAAGTCATACAGCATGGTACCCATTCCATGGGTCCCAACTCTCCAAATTTAAGGGATTCTTCCTTCAGCTAAATCATGCATGGGAAACCCACAGTATGGTGCACCGTGTGACTGGCAAACGTTTTCAAATGCATCTCAGTTTTCGTCCCCTTTTACTCGGGTTCACCATTCCAGACCCTTTACGAACACTCTCCCCACTTGGAGAGCAAGTGCCTTTAACCTCCTGTTGGGCACAGTTTGCAATTTCTGCGCAAGATGAAAAGGAATAGGGAGAACCAATGAGAGACTAGCTCTAGGTGTCTGCACGGGCAAATTTAACGCTCATTTCCCACCAGGAAGAGGAATTAACCAAAGGCTCAGCATGCCGTGCCGGAACCAGATTAGGGCCTGAAGCAATCTTGTGGGTTTGCGGCCAGCTCACAATATAGCGAGTTGAAGAAAGGAGCTCAGGGGCACTGTAACTCACAAACCTGCAGAGTTATAAATGACAGCTATCGTCCAAAAATATATTGAAGGAAGGCTGCGAAGACGACTTGTAAGTGGGGCAGAATTGCAGGAAAACGATTTCAGGGGGTAGACGGGAATTGCATTTAAAGCATAGGAAAAGAGGCAGAACGTCGACAATGATGCTCTTGGCCAAAAAGGGCGTATGCGTTTTTTCCTGAATATATTCAGGAAAAAACGCATACGCCCTTTTTGGCCAACCAAGCAAGCATGTTAAAGAAATCTGCACTACAATGAAGTCTCACTGCCACCCGGTCAAAAGGGCCATCTGAAAAAAGTGTAAAATCCAGAAAGGCAGCACAGGCCATGGAGAACAGGGAGCCTTGTTATGCTGACGGGCGGGATGTAAATTGCCAACAGCCACTCTGGAGAAGTGTATGGTGTTTCCCGGAACACCGAAAAAACAAAGCTACGGAGCCTACGGCACTTCCACTTATGGTCCTATAGCTTAGGGAAATTAAAATCAAAAACACACAGCCACCCCAAAGTGTCGGACGGCTCTGTTTACAAGAACCTCGTCTACGGTACAAGTTAAATATCCCAGAATGTGAAAAATGGATAAAGAAGTTGTGGTACGTACGTACAATGGAATATCACTCAGCAATGAAATCTATGTCATCAGGCCCGTCGCGGCATAATGAGTGGATTCAGGTACGATGATTCTAAGTGAAATAAGTCACACAGAAAATGAAACATCATAAGATATCACTACTACACGGAATGTAAACTTGGCTACACCTGAACTGAATTACAAAACAGAACAGGGTCTCAAATTTAGAAAACCAACTTATGCTTGCTTAAGGGGAAAGGTGAGTTGGGGTGCTGCATAAAACCAGAGATAGAAATTAGCACAGATACCTTTCCATAAGCCAAATATGTAATAGTCAAGACCTACCCCTTGCTCAACGAAATGGACTAAACACCCCATATTCAACGCCTAGGAATACACCTGACTAGTAAGAATCTTCAAACCCATGGATTTATATGTCTCCGTAAGAGAATGAAGCGTGTGTACAGCGGCATGAATGCAGCAGAGAAAATCCGATAAATCCCATTATCAAAATGAATTACACAAACAAAACCCAAGGACAGTGAAATAGAGAGCAATTCTTAAATAATTCATTCAGGGCTTGTGATGCAACCTGGATTTACCACATCTACACCCAGAGCTGAGTGAGACATAAGGTTGGGCACTTCGGGCTGATAGCATTGGTGAGGTTCGATGAGCAAATGCAGACCCTTTGAAGTCATACAGCATGGTACCCATTCCATGGGTCCCAACTCTCCAAGTTTAAGGGATTCTTCCTTCAGCTAAAACATGCATGGGAAACCCACAGTATGGTGCACCGTGTGACTGGCAAACGTTTTCAAATGCATCTCAGTTTTCGTCTCCTTTTACTCGGGTTCACCATTCCAGACCCTTTACGAACACTCTCCCCACTTGGAGAGCAAGTGCCTTTAACCTCCTGTTGGGCACAGTTTGCAATTTCTGCGCAAGATGAAAAGGAATAGGGAGAACCAATGAGAGACTAGCTCTAGGTGTCTGCACGGGCAAATTTAACGCTCATTTCCCACCAGGAAGAGGAATTAACCAAAGGCTCAGCATGCAGTGCCGGAACCAGATTAGGGCCTGAAGCAATCCTGTGGGTTTGCGGCCAGCTCACAAGATAGCGAGTTGAAGAAAGGAGCTCAGGGGCACTGTAACTCACAAACCTGCAGAGTTATAAATGACAGCTATCGTCCAAAAATATATTGAAGGAAGGCTGCGAAGACGACTTGTAAGCGGGACAGATTTGCAGGAAAACGATTTCAGGGGGTAGACGGGAATTGCATTTAAAGCATAGGAAAAGAGGCAGAACGTCGACAATGATGCTCTTGGCCAAAAAGGGCGTATGCGTTTTTTCCTGAATATATTCAGGAAAAAATGCATACGCACTTTTTGGCCAACCAAGCAAGCATGTTAAAGAAATCTGCACTACAATGAAGTCTCATTGCCCACCGGTCAAAAGGTCCATCTGAAAAAAGTGTAAAATCCAGAAAGGCAGCACAGGCCATGGAGAACAGGGAGCCTTGTTATGCTGACGGACGGGATGTAAATTGCCAACAGTCACTCTGGAGAAGTGTATGGTGTTTCCCGGAACATCTAAAAAACAAAGCAACGGAGCCTACGGCACTTCCACTTATGGTCCTATAGCTTAGGGAAATTAAAATCAAAAACACACAGCCACCCAAAAGTCTCGGGTGGCTCTGTTAACAAGAACCTCGTCTACGGTACAAGTTAAATATCCCAGAATGTGAAAAATGGATAAAGAAGTTGTGGTACGTACGTACAATGGAATATCACTCAGCAATGAAATCTATGTCATCAGGCCCGTCGCGGCATAATGAGTGGATTCAGGTACGATGATTCTAAGTGAAATAAGTCACACAGAAAATGAAACATCATAAGATATCACTACTACACGGAATATAAACTTGGCTACACATGAACTGAATTACAAAACAGAACAGGGTCTAAAATTTAGAAAACCAACTTATGCTTGCTTAAGGGGAAAGGTGAGTTGGGGTGCTGCATAAAACCAGAGATAGAAATTAGCACAGATACCTTTCCATAAGCCAAATATGTAATAGTCAAGACCTACCACTTGCTCAACGAAATGGACTAAACACCCCATATTCAACGCCTAGGAATACACCTGACTAGTAAGAATCTTCAAACCCATGGATTTATATGTCTCCGTAAGAGAATGAAGCGTGTGTAGAGCGGCATGAATGCAGCAGAGAAAATCCGATAAATCCCATTATCAAAATGAATTACACAAACAAAACCCAAGGACAGTGAAATAGAGAGCAATTCTTAAATAATTCATTCAGGGCTTGTGATGCAACCTGGATTTACCACATCTACACCCAGAGCTGAGTGAGACATAAGGTTGGGCACTTCGGGTTGATAGCATTGGTGAGGTTCGATGAGCAAATGCAGACCCTTTGAAGTCATACAGCATGGTACCCATTCCATGGGTCCCAACTCTCCAAGTTTAAGGGATTCTTCCTTCAGCTAAAACATGCATGGGAAACACACAGTATGGTGCACCGTGTGACCGGGCAACATTTTCAAATGCATCTCAGTTTTCGTCCCCTTTTATTTGGGTTCACTATTCCAGACCCTTTACTAACACGTTCCCCACTTGGAGAGTCAGTGCCTTTAACCTCCTGTTTGGCACAGTTTGCAATTTCTGCGCAAGATGAACAGGAATAGGGAGAACCAATGAGAGACTAGCTGTAGGTGTCTGCACGGGCAAATTTAACGCTCATTTCCCACCAGGAAGAGGAATTAACCAAAGGCTCAGCATGTCGTGCCGCAACAAGATTAGGGCCTGAAGCAATCCTGCGGGATTGCGGCCAGCTCAAAAGAAAGCGATTTGAAGAAAGGAGCTCAAGGGCACTGTAATTCACAAACCTGCAGAGTTATAAATGACAGCTATCGTCCAAAAATATATTGAAGGAAGGCTGCGAAGAAGACATGAAAGCGGGGCAGAATTGCAGGAAAACGATTTCAGGGGGTAGACTGGAATTGCATTTAAAGCATAGGAAAAGAGGCAGAACGTCGACAATGATGCTCTTGGCCAAAAAGGGCGTATGCGTTTTTTCCTGAATATATTCAGGAAAAAACGCATACGCCCTTTTTGGCCAACCAAGCAAGCATGTTAAAGAAATCTGCACTACAATGAAGTCTCACTGCCCCCCGGTCAAAAGGGCCATCTGAAAAAAGTGTAAAATCCAGAAAGGCAGCACAGGCCATGGAGAACAGGGAGCCTTGTTATGCTGATGGGCGGGATGTAAATTGCCAACAGCCAGTCTGGAAAAATGTATGGTGTTTCCCGGAACATCTAAAAAACAAAGCAACGGAGCCTACGGCACTTCCCCTTATGGTCCTATAGCTTAGGAAAATTAAAATAAAAAACACACAGCCACCCAAAAGTCTCGGGCGGCTCTGTTTCCAAAAACCTCGTCTACGGTACAAGTTAAATATCCCAGAATGTGAAAAATGGATAAAGAAGTTGTGGTACGTACGTACAATGGAATATCACACAGCAATGAAATCTATATCATCAGGCCCGTCGCGGCATAATGAGTGGATTCAGGTACGATGATTCTAAGTGAAATAAGTCACACAGAAAATGAAACATCATAAGATATCACTACTACACGGAATGTAAACTTGGCTACACATGAACTGAATTACAAAACAGAACAGGGTCTCAAATTTAGAAAACCAACTTATGCTTGCTTAAGGGGAAAGGTGAGTTGGGGTGCTGCATAAAACCAGAGATAGAAATTAGCACAGATACCTTTCCATAAGCCAAATATTTAATAGTCAAGACCTACCCCTTGCTCAACGAAATGGACTAAACACCCCATATTCAACGCCTAGGAATACACCTGACAATTAAGAATCTTCAAACCCATGGATTTATATGTCCCCGTAAGAGAATGAAGCGTGTGTGCAGCGGCATTAATGCAGCAGAGAAAATCCGATAAATCCCATTATCAAAATGAATTACACAAACAAAACCCAAGGACAGTGAAATAGAGAGCAATTCTTAAATAATTCATTCAGGGCTTGTGATGCAACCTGGATTTACCACATCTACACCCAGAGCTGAGTGAGACATAAG
Source organism: Delphinapterus leucas (assembly GCF_059928025.1). NCBI lineage: Eukaryota > Metazoa > Chordata > Mammalia > Artiodactyla > Monodontidae > Delphinapterus > Delphinapterus leucas. The sequence goes on along the minus strand of NC_143135.1, from coordinate 111,261,921 downwards.
GTTGGGCACTTCGGGCTGATAGCATTGGTGAGGTTCGATGAGCAAATGCAGACCCTTTGAAGTCATACTGCATGGTACCCATTCCATGGGTCCCAACTCTCCAAGTTTAAGGGATTCTTCCTTCAGCTAAAACATGCATGGGAAACCCACAGTATGGTGCACCGTGTGACTGGCAAACGTTTTCAAATGCATCTCAGTTTTCGTCCCCTTTTACTCGGGTTCACCATTCCAGACCCTTTACGAACACTCTCCCCACTTGGAGAGTCAGTGCCTTTAACCTCCTGTTGGGCACAGTTTGCAATTTCTGCGCAAGATGAAAAGGAATAGGGAGAACGAATGAGAGACTAGCTCTAGGTGTCTGCACGGGCAAATTTAACGCTCATTTCCCACCAGGAAGAGGAATTAACCAAAGGCTCAGCATGCCGTGCCGGAACCAGATTAGGGCCTGAGGCAATCCTGTGGGTTTGCGGCCAGCTCACAAGATAGCGAGTTGAAGAAAGGAGCTCAGGGGCACTGTAACTCACAAACATGCAGAGTTATAAATGACAGCTATCGTCCAAAAATATATTGAAGGAAGGCTGCGAAGACGACTTGTAAGCGGGACAGATTTGCAGGAAAACGATTTCAGGGGGTAGACGGGAATTGCATTTAAAGCATAGGAAAAGAGGCAGAACGTCGACAATGATGCTCTTGGCCAAAAAGGGCGTATGCGTTTTTTCTTGAATATATTCAGGAAAAAACGCATACGCACTTTTTGGCCAACCAAGCAAGCATGTTAAAGTAATCTGCACTACAATGAAGTCTCACTGCCCCCCGTCAAAAGGGCCATCTGAAAAAAGTGTAAAATCCAGAAAGGCAGCACAGGCCATGGAGAACAGCGAGCCTTGTTATGCTGATGGGCGAGATGTAAATTGCCAACAGCCACTCTGGAGAAATGTATGGTGTTTCCCGGAACACTGAAAAAACAAAGCTACGGAGCCTACGGCACTTCCACTTATGGTCCTATAGCTTAGGGAAATTAAAATCAAAAACACACAGCCACCCCAAAGTGTCGGACGGCTCTGTTTACAAGAACCTCGTCTACGGTACAAGTTAAATATCCCAGAATGTGAAAAATGGATAAAGAAGTTGTGGTACGTACGTACAATGGAATATCACTCAGCAATGAAATCTATGTCATCAGGCCCGTCGCGGCATAATGAGTGGATTCAGGTACGATGATTCTAAGTGAAATAAGTCACACAGAAAATAAAACATCATAAGATATCACTACTACACGGAATGTAAACTTGGCTACACATGAACTGAATTACAAAACAGAACAGGGTCTCAAATTTAGAAAACCAACTTATGCTTGCTTAAGGGGAAAGGTGAGTTGGGGTGCTGCATAAAACCAGAGATAGAAATTAGCACAGATACCTTTCCATAAGCCAAATATGTAATAGTCAAGACCTACCCCTTACTCAACGAAATGGACTAAACACCCCATATTCAACGCCTAGGAATACACCTGACTAGTAAGAATCTTCAAACCCATGGATTTATATGTCTCCGTAAGAGAATGAAGCGTGTGTACAGCGGCATGAATGCAGCAGAGAAAATCCGATAAATCCCATTATCAAAATGAATTACACAAACAAAACCCAAGGACAGTGAAATATAGAGCAATTCTTAAATAATTCATTCAGGGCTTGTGATGAAACCTGGATTTACCACATCTACACCCAGAGCTGAGTGAGACATAAGGTTGGGCACTTCGGGCTGATAGCATTGGTGAGGTTCGATGAGCAAATGCAGACCCTTTGAAGTCATACAGCATGGTACCCTTTCCATGGGTCCCAACTCTCCAATTTTAAGGGATTCTTCCTTCAGCAAAAACATGCATGGGTAACCCACAGTATGGTGCACCGTGTGACTGGCAAACGTTTTCAAATGCATCTCAGTTTTCGTCCCCTTTTACTCGGGTTCACCATTCCAGACCCTTTACGAACACTCTCCCCACTTGGAGAGTCAGTGTCTTTAACCTCCTGTTGGGCACAGTTTGCAATTTCTGCGCAAGATGAAAAGGAATAGGGAGAACCAATGAGAGACTAGCTGTAGGTGTCTGCACGGGCAAATTTAACGCTCATTTCCCACCAGGAAGAGGAATTAACCAAAGGCTCAGCATGCCGTGCCGGAACCAGATTAGGGCCTGAAGCAATCCTGTGGGTTTGCGGCCAGATCACAAGATAGCGAGTTGAAGAAAGGAGCTCAGGGGCACTGTAACTCACAAACCTGCAGAGTTACAAATGACAGCTATCGTCCAAAAATATATTGAAGGAAGGCTGCGAAGACGACTTGTAAGCGGGACAGATTTGCAGCAAAACGATTTCAGGGGGTAGACGGGAATTGCATTTAAAGCATAGGAAAAGAGGCAGAACGTCGACAATGATGCTCTTGGCCAAAAAGGGCGTATGCGTTTTTTCCTGATATTCAGGAAAAAACGCATACGCCCTTTTTGGCCAACCAAGCAAGCATGTTAAAGAAATCTGCACTACAATGAAGTCTAACTGCCCCCCGGTCAAAAGGGCCATCTGAAAAAAGTGTAAAATCCAGAAAGGCAGCACAGGCCATGGAGAACAGGGAGCCTTGTTATGCTGATGGGCGGGATGTAAATTGCCAACAGCCACTCTGGAGAAGTGTATGGTGTTTCCCGGAACACCAAAAAAACAAAGCTACGGAGCCTACGGCACTTCCACTTATGGTCCTATAGCTTAGGGAAATTAAAATCAAAAACACACAGCCACCCAAAAGTGTCGGACGGCTCTGTTTACAAGAACCTCGTCTACGGTACAAGTTAAATATCCCAGAACGTGAAAAATGGATAAAGAAGTTGTGGTACGTACGTACAATGGAATATCACTCAGCAATGAAATCTATGTCATCAGGCCCGTCGCGACGTAATGAGTGGATTCAGGTACGATGATTCTAATTGAAATAAGTCACACAGAAAATGAAACATCATAAGTTATCACTAATACACGGAATGTAAACTTGGCTACACATGAACTGAATTACAAAACAGAACAGGGTCTAAAATTTAGAAAACCAACTTATGCTTGCTTAAGGGGAAAGGTGAGTTGGGGTGCTGCATAAAACCAGAGATAGAAATTAGCACAGATACCTTTCCATAAGCCAAATATGTAATAGTCAAGACCTACCACTTGCTCAACGAAATGGACTAAACACCCCATATTCAACGCCTAGGAATACACCTGACTAGTAAGAATCTTCAAACCCATGGATTTATATGTCTCCGTAAGAGAATGAAGCGTGTGTAGAGCGGCATGAATGCAGCAGAGAAAATCCGATAAATCCCATTATCAAAATGAATTACACAAACAAAACCCAAGGACAGTGAAATAGAGAGCAATTCTTAAATAATTCATTCAGGGCTTGTGAGGCAACATGGATTTACCACATCTACACCCAGAGCTGAGTGAGACATAAGGTTGGGCACTTCGGGTTGATAGCATTGGTGAGGTTCGATGAGCAAATGCAGACCCTTTGAAGTCATACAGCATGGTACCCATTCCATGGGTCCCAACTCTCCAAGTTTAAGGGATTCTTCCTTCAGCTAAAACATGCATGGGAAACCCACAGTATGGTGCACCGTGTGACTGGCAAACGTTTTCAAATGCATCTCAGTTTTCGTCCCCTTTTACTCGGGTTCACCATTCCAGACCCTTTACGAACACTCTCCCCACTTGGAGAGTCAGTGCCTTTAACCTCCTGTTGGGCACAGTTTGCAATTTCTGCGCAAGATGAAAAGGAATAGGGAGAACCAATGAGAGACTAGCTCTAGGTGTCTGCACGGGCAAATTTAACGCTCATTTCCCACCAGGAAGTGGAATTAACCAAAGGCTCAGCATGCCGTGCCGGAACCAGATTAGGGCCTGAGGCAATCCTGTGGGTTTGTGGCCAGCTCACAAGATAGCGAGTTGAAGAAATGAGCTCAGGGGCACTGTAACTCACAAACCTGCAGAGTTATAAATGACAGCTATCGTCCAAAAATATATTGAAGGAAGGCTGCGAAGACGACTTGTAAGTGGGGCAGAATTGCAGGAAAACGATTTCAGGGGGTACACGGGAATTGCATTTAAAGCATAGGAAAAGAGGCAGAACGTCGACAATGATGCTCTTGGCCAAAAAGGGCGTATGCGTTTTTTCCTGAATATATTCAGGAAAAAACGCATACGCCCTTATTGGCCAACCAAGCAAGCATGTTAAAGAAATCGGCACTACAATGAAGTCTCACTGCCCCCCGGTCAAAAGGGCCATCTGAAAAAGGTGTAAAATCCAGAAAGGCAGCACAGGCCATGGAGAACAGGGAGCCTTGTTATGCTGATGGGCGGGATGTAAATTGCCAACAGCCACTCTGGAGAAGTGTATGGTGTTTCCCGGAACACCGAAGAAACAAAGCTACGGAGCCTACGGCACTTCCACTTATGGTCCTATAGCTTAGGAAAATTAAAATCAAAAACACACAGCCACCCCAAAGTGTTGGACAGCTCTGTTAACAAGAACCTCGTCTACGGTACAAGTTAAATATCCCAGAATGTGAAAAATTGATAAAGAAGTTGTGGTACGTACGTACAATGGAATATCACTCAGCAATGAAATCTATGTCATCAGGCCCGTCGCGGCATAATGAGTGGATTCAGGTACGATGATTCTAAGTGAAATAAGTCACACAGAAAATGAAACATCATAAGATATCACTACTACACGGAATATAAACTTGGCTACACATGAACTGAATTACAAAACAGAACAGGGTCTAAAATTTAGAAAACCAACTTATGCTTGCTTAAGGGGAAAGGTGAGTTGGGGTGCTGCATAAAACCAGAGATAGAAATTAGCACAGATACCTTTCCATAAGCCAAATATGTAATAGTCAAGACCTACCACTTGCTCAACGAAATGGACTAAACACCCCATATTCAACGCCTAGGAATACACCTGACTAGTAAGAATCTTCAAACCCATGGATTTATATGTCTCCATAAGAGAATGAAGCGTGTGTACAGCGGCATGAATGCAGCAGAGAAAATCCGATAAATCCCATTATCAAAATGAATTACACAAACAAAACCCAAGGACAGTGACATAGAGAGCAATTCTTAAATAATTCATTCAGGGCTTGTGATGCAACATGGATTTACCACATCTACACCCAGAGCTGAGTGAGACATAAGGTTGGGCACTTCGGGTTGATAGCATTGGTGAGGTTCGATGAGCAAATGCAGACCCTTTGAAGTCATACAGCATGGTACCCATTCCATGGGTCCCAACTCTCCAAGTTTAAGGGATTCTTCCTTCAGCTAAAACATGCATGGGAAACCCACAGTATGGTGCACCGTGTGACTGGCAAACGTTTTCAAATGCATCTCAGTTTTCGTCCCCTTTTACTCGGGTTCACCATTCCAGACCCTTTACGAACACTCTCCCCACTTGGAGAGTCAGTGCCTTTAACCTCCTGTTGGGCACAGTTTACAATTTCTGCGCATGATGAAAAGGAATAGGGAGAACCAATGAGAGACTATCTCTAGGTGTCTGCACGGGCAAATTTAACGCTCATTTCCCACCAGGAAGAGGAATTAACCAAAGGCTCAGCGTGCCGTGCCGGAACCAGATTAGGGCCTGAGGCAATCCTGTGGGTTTGCGGCCAGCTCACAAGATAGCGAGTTGAAGAAAGGAGCTCAGGGGCACTGTAACTCACAAACCTGCAGAGTTATAAATGACAGCTATCGTCCAAAAATATATTGAAGGAAGGCTGCGAAGACGACTTGTAAGTGGGACAGATTTGCAGGAAAACGATTTCAGGGGGTAGACGGGAATTGCATTTAAAGCATAGGAAAAGAGGCAGAACGTCGACAATGATGCTCTTAGCCAAAAAGGGCGTATGCGTTTTTTCCTGAATATATTCAGGAAAAAACGCATACGCCCTTTTTGGCCAACCAAGCAAGCAGGTTAAAGAAATCGGCACTACAATGAAGTCTCACTGCCCCCTGGTCAAAAGGGCCATCTGAAAAAAGTGTAAAATCCAGAAAGGCAGCACAGGCCATGGAGAACAGGGAGCCTTGTTATGCTGATGGGCGGGATGTAAATTGCCAACAGCCACTCTGGAGAAGTGTATGGTGTTTCCCGGAACACCAAAAAAACAAAGCTACGGAGCCTACGGCACTTCCACTTATGGTCCTATAGCTTAGGGAAATTAAAATCAAAAACACACAGCCACCCAAAAGTGTCAGACGGCTCTGTTTACAAGAACCTCGTCTACGGTACAAGTTAAATATCCCAGAATGTGAAAAATGGATAAAGAAGTTGTGGTACGTACGTACAATGGAATATCACTCAGCAATGAAATCTATGTCATCAGGCCCGTCGCGGCATAATGAGAGGATTCAGGTACGATGATTCTAAGTGAAATAAATCACACAGAAAATGAAACATCATAAGATATCACTACTACACGGAATGTAAACTTGGCTACACATGAACTGAATTACAAAACAGAACAGGGTCTCAAATTTAGAAAACCAACTTATGCTTGCTTAAGGGGAAAGGTGAGTTGGGGTGCTGCATAAAACCAGAGATAGAAATTAGCACAGATACCTTTCCATAAGCCAAATATGTAATAGTCAAGACCTACCCCTTGCTCAACGAAATGGACAAAACACCCCATATTCAACGCCTAGGAATACACCTGACTAGTAACAATCTTCAAACCCATGGATTTGTAAGTCTCCATAAGAGAATCAAGCGTGTGTACAGCTGCATGAAGGCAGCAGAGAAAATCCGATAAATCCCATTATCAAAATGAATTAAAAAACAAAACACAATGACAGTGAAATAGAGAGCAATTCTTAAATAATTCATTCAGGGCTTGTGATGCAACCTGGATTTACCTCATCTACACCCAGAGCTGAGTGAGACATAAGGTTGGACACTTTGGGCTGAGAGCATTGGTGAGGTTCGATGAGCAAATGCAGACCATTTGAAGTCATACTGCATGGTACCCATTCCATGGGTCCCAACTCTCCAGGTTTAAGTGATTCTTCCTTCAGCTAAAACATGCATGGGAATCCCACAGTATGGTGCACCGTGTGACCGGGCAACGTTTTCAAATGCATCTCAGTTTTCGTCCCCTTTTATTTGGGTTCACTATTCCAGACCCTTTACTAACACGTTCCCCACTTGGAGAGTCAGTGCCTTTAACCTCCTGTTTGGCACAGTTTGCAATTTCTGCGCAAGATGAACAGGAATAGGGAGAACCAATGAGAGACTAGCTGTAGGTGTCTGCACGGGCAAATTTAACGCTCATTTCCCACCAGGAAGAGGAATTAACCAAAGGCTCAGCATGTCGTGCCGCAACAAGATTAGGGCCTGAAGCAATCCTGCGGTATTGCGGCCAGCTCAAAAGAAAGCGATTTGAAGAAAGGAGATCAAGGGCACTGTAATTCACAAACCTGCAGAGTTATAAATGACAGCTATCGTCCAAAAATATATTGAAGGAAGGCTGCGAAGAAGACATGAAAGCGGGGCAGAATTGCAGGAAAACGATTTCAGGGGGTAGACTGGAATTGCATTTAAATCATAGGAAAAGAGGCAGAACGACGACAATGATGCACTTGGCCAAAAAGGGCGTATGCGTTTTTTCCTGAATATATTCAGGAAAAAACGCATACGCCCTTTTTGGCCAACCAAGCAAGCATGTTAAAGAAATCTGCACTACAATGAAGTCTCACTGCCCCCCGGTCAAAAGGGCCATCTGAAAAAAGTGTAAAATCCAGAAAGGCAGCACAGGCCATGGAGAACAGGGAGCCTTGTTATGCTGATGGGCGGGATGTAAATTGCCAACAGCCACTCTGGAGAAGTGTATGGTGTTTCCCGGAACACCAAAAAAACAAAGCTACGGAGCCTACGGCACTTCCACTTATGGTCCTATAGCTTAGGGAAATTAAAATCAAAAACACACAGCCACCCAAAAGTGTCGGACGGCTCTGTTTACAAGAACCTCGTCTACGGTACAAGTTAAATATCCCAGAATGTGAAAAATGGATAAAGAAGTTGTGGTACGTACGTACAATGGAATATCACTCAGCAATGAAATCTATGTCATCAGGCCCGTCGCGACATAATGAGTGGATTCAGGTACGATGATTCTAAGTGAAATAAGTCACACAGAAAATGAAACATCATAAGTTATCACTAATACACGGAATGTAAACTTGGCTACACATGAACTGAATTACAAAACAGAACAGGGTCTCAAATTTACAAAACCAGCTTATGCTTGCTTAAGGTGAAAGGTGAGTTGGGGTGCTGCATAAAACCAGAGATAGAAATTAGCACAGATACCTTTCCATAAGCCAAATATGTAATAGTCAAGACCTACCCCTTGCTCAACGAAATGGACTAAACACCCCATATTCAACGCCTAGGAATACACCTGACTAGTAAGAATCTTCAAACCCATGGATTTATATGTCTCCGTAAGAGAAAGTAGCGTGTGTACAGCGGCATGAATGCAGCAGAGAAAATCCGATAAATCCCATTATCAAAATGAATTACACAAACAAAACCCAAGGACAGTGACATAGAGAGCAATTCTTAAATAATTCATTCAGGGCTTGTGATGCAACCTGGATTTACCACATCTACACCCAGAGCTGAGTGAGACATAAGGTTGGGCACTTTGGGCTGATAGCATTGGTGAGGTTCGATGAGCAAATTCAGACCATTTGAAGTCATACAGCATGGTACCCATTCCATGGGTCCCAACTCTCCAAGTTTAAGGGATTCTTCCTTCAGCTAAAACATGCATGGGAAACCCACAGTATGGTGCACCGTGTGACTGGCAAACGTTTTCAAATGCATCTCAGTTTTCGTCCCCTTTTACTCGGGTTCACCATTCCAGACCCTTTACGAACACTCTCCCCACTTGGAGAGTCAGTGCCTTTAACCTCCTGTTGGGCACAGTTTGCAATTTCTGCGCAAGATGAAAAGGAATAGGGAGAACCAATGAGAAACTAGCTCTAGGTGTCTGCACGGGCAAATTTAACGCTCATTTCCCACCAGGAAGTGGAATTAACCAAAGGCTCAGCATGCCGTGCCGGAACCAGATTAGGGCCTGAGGCAATCCTGTGGGTTTGTGGCCAGCTCACAAGATAGCGAGTTGAAGAAATGAGCTCAGGGGCACTGTAACTCACAAACCTGCAGAGTTATAAATGACAGCTATCGTCCAAAAATATATTGAAGGAAGGCTGCGAAGACGACTTGTAAGTGGGGCAGAATTGCAGGAAAACGATTTCAGGGGGTACACGGGAATTGCATTTAAAGCATAGGAAAAGAGGCAGAACGTCGACAATGATGCTCTTGGCCAAAAAGCGCGTATGCGTTTTTTCCTGAATATATTCAGGAAAAAACGCATACGCCCTTTTTGGCCAACCAAGCAAGCATGTTAAAGAAATCGGCACTACAATGAAGTCTCACTGCCCCCCGGTCAAAAGGGCCATCTGAAAAAGGTGTAAAATCCAGAAAGGCAGCACAGGCCATGGAGAACAGGGAGCCTTGTTATGCTGATGGGCGGGATGTAAATTGCCAACAGCCACTCTGGAGAAGTGTATGGTGTTTCCCGGAACACCGAAGAAACAAAGCTACGGAGCCTACGGCACTTCCACTTATGGTCCTATAGCTTAGGGAAATTAAAATCAAAAACACACAGCCACCCCAAAGTGTTGGACAGCTCTGTTAACAAGAACCTCGTCTACGGTACAAGTTAAATATCCCAGAATGTGAAAAATGGATAAAGAAGTTGTGGTACGTACGTACAATGGAATATCACTCAGCAATGAAATCTATGTCATCAGGCCCGTCGCGGCATAATGAGTGGATTCAGGTACGATGATTCTAAGTGAAATAAGTCACACAGAAAATGAAACATCATAAGATATCACTACTACACGGAATATAAACTTGGCTACACATGAACTGAATTACAAAACAGAACAGGGTCTAAAATTTAGAAAACCAACTTATGCTTGCTTAAGGGGAAAGGTGAGTTGGGGTGCTGCATAAAACCAGAGATAGAAATTAGCACAGATACCTTTCCATAAGCCAAATATGTAATAGTCAAGACCTACCACTTGCTCAACGAAATGGACTAAACACCCCATATTCAACGCCTAGGAATACACCTGACTAGTAAGAATCTTCAAACCCATGGATTTATATGTCTCCGTAAGAGAATGAAGCGTGTGTACAGCGGCATGAATGCAGCAGAGAAAATCCGATAAATCCCATTATCAAAATGAATTACACAAACAAAACCCAAGGACAGTGAAATAGAGAGCAATTCTTAAATAATTCATTCAGGGCTTGTGATGCAACATGGATTTACCACATCTACACCCAGAGCTGAGTGAGACATAAGGTTGGGCACTTCGGGTTGATAGCATTGGTGAGGTTCGATGAGCAAATGCAGACCCTTTGAAGTCATACAGCATGGTACCCATTCCATGGGTCCCAACTCTCCAAGTTTAAGGGATTCTTCCTTCAGCTAAAACATGCATGGGAAACCCACAGTATGGTGCACCGTGTGACTGGCAAACGTTTTCAAATGCATCTCAGTTTTCGTCCCCTTTTACTCGGGTTCACCATTCCAGACCCTTTACGAACACTCTCCCCACTTGGAGAGTCAGTGCCTTTAACCTCCTGTTGGGCACAGTTTACAATTTCTGCGCATGATGAAAAGGAATAGGGAGAACGAATGAGAGACTATCTCTAGGTGTCTGCACGGGCAAATTTAACGCTCATTTCCCACCAGGAAGAGGAATTAACCAAAGGCTCAGCATGCCGTGCCGGAACCAGATTAGGGCCTGAGGCAATCCTGTGGGTTTGCGGCCAGCTCACAAGATAGCGAGTTGAAGAAAGGAGCTCAGGGGCACTGTAACTCACAAACCTGCAGAGTTATAAATGACAGCTATCGTCCAAAAATATATTGAAGGAAGGCTGCGAAGACGACTTGTAAGTGGGACAGATTTGCAGGAAAACGATTTCAGGGGGTAGACGGGAATTGCATTTAAAGCATAGGAAAAGAGGCAGAACGTCGACAATGATGCTCTTGGCCAAAAAGGGCGTATGCGTTTTTTCCTGAATATATTCAGGAAAAAACGCATACGCCCTTTTTGGCCAACCAAGCAAGCATGTTAAAGAAATCGGCACTACAATGAAGTCTCACTGCCCCCTGGTCAAAAGGGCCATCTGAAAAAAGTGTAAAATCCAGAAAGGCAGCACAGGCCATGGAGAACAGGGAGCCTTGTTATGCTGATGGGCGGGACGTAAATTGCCAACAGCCACTCTGGAGAAGTGTATGGTGTTTCCCGGAACACCAAAAAAACAAAGCTACGGAGCCTACGGCACTTCCACTTATGGTCCTATAGCTTAGGGAAATTAAAATCAAAAACACACAGCCACCCAAAAGTGTCGGACGGCTCTGTTTACAAGAACCTCGTCTACGGTACAAGTTAAATATCCCAGAATGTGAAAAATGGATAAAGAAGTTGTGGTACGTACGTACAATGGAATATCACTCAGCAATGAAATCTATGTCATCAGGCCCGTCGCGGCATAATGAGTGGATTCAGGTACGATGATTCTAAGTGAAATAAATCACACAGAAAATGAAACATCATAAGATATCACTACTACACGGAATGTAAACTTGGCTACACATGAACTGAATTACAAAACAGAACAGGGTCTCAAATTTAGAAAACCAACTTATGCTTGCTTAAGGGGAAAGGTGAGTTGGGGTGCTGCATAAAACCAGAGATAGAAATTAGCACAGATACCTTTCCATAAGCCAAATATGTAATAGTCAAGACCTACCCCTTGCTCAACGAAATGGACAAAACACCCCATATTCAACGCCTAGGAATACACCTGACTAGTAAGAATCTTCAAACCCATGGATTTATATGTCTCCGTAAGAGAATGAAGCGTGTGTACAGCGGCATGAATGCAGCAGAGAAAATCCGATAAATCCCATTATCAAAATGAATTACACAAACAAAACCCAAGGACAGTGAAATAGAGAGCAATTCTTAAATAATTCATTCAGGGCTTGTGATGCAACCTGGATTTACCACATCTACACCCAGGGCTGATTGAAACATAAGGTTGGGCACTTCGGGCTGATAGCATTGGTGAGGTTCGATGAGCAAATGCAGACCCTTTGAAGTCACACAGCATGCTACCCATTCCATGGGTCCCAACTCTCCAAGTTTAAGGGATTCTTCCTTCAGCTAAAACATGCATGGGAAACCCACAGTATGGTGCACCGTGTGACTGGCAAACGTTTTCAAATGCATCTCAGTTTTCGTCCCCTTTTACTCGGGTTCACCATTCCAGACCCTTTACGAACACTCTCCCCACTTGGAGAGTCAGTGCCTTTAACCTCCTGTTGGGCACAGTTTGCAATTTCTGCGCAAGATGAAAAGGAATAGGGAGAACGAATGAGAGACTATCTCTAGGTGTCTGCACGGGCAAATTTAACGCTCATTTCCCACCAGGAAGAGGAATTAACCAAAGGCTCAGCATGCCGTGCCGGAACCAGATTAGGGCCTGAGGCAATCCTGTAGGTTTGCGGCCAGCTCACAAGATAGCGAGTTGAAGAAAGGAGCTCAGGGGCACTGTAACTCACAAACCTGCAGAGTTATAAATGACAGCTATCGTCCAAAAATATATTGAAGGAAGGCTGCGAAGACGACTTGTAAGTGGGGCAGAATTGCAGGAAAACGATTTCAGGGGGTACACGGGAATTGCATTTAAAGAATAGGAAAAGAGGCAGAACGTCGACAATGATGCTCTTGGCCAAAAAGGGCGTATGCGTTTTTTCCTGAATATATTCAGGAAAAAACGCATACGCCCTTTTTGGCCAACCAAGCAAGCATGTTAAAGAAATCGGCACTACAATGAAGTCTCACTGCCCCCCGGTCAAAAGGGCCATCTGAAAAAAGTGTAAAATCCAGAAAGGCAGCACAGGCCATGGAGAACAGGGAGCCTTGTTATGCTGATGGGCGGGATGTAAATTGCCAACAGCCACTCTGGAGAAGTGTATGGTGTTTCCCGGAACACCGAAAAAACAAAGCTACGGAGCCTACGGCACTTCCACTTATGGTCCTATAGCTTAGGGAAATTAAAATCAAAAACACACAGCCACCCCAAAGTTTCAGACGGCTCTGTTTATAAGAACCTCGCCTACGGTACAAGTTAAATATCCCAGAAAGTGAAAAATCGAAAAACAAGTTGTGGTACGTACGTACAAAGGAATATCACTCACCAATGAAGTCTATGTCATCTGGCCCGTCATGGCATAATGAGTGGATTCAGGTACAATGATTCTAAGTGAAATAAGTCACACAGAAAATGAAACATCATAAGATATCACTAATACACCGAATGTAATCATGGCTACACATGAACTGAATTACAAAACAGAACAGGGTCTCAAATTTAGAAAACCAACTTATGTTTGCTTAAGGGGAAAGGTCAGTTGGGGTGCTGCATAAAACCAGAGATAGAAATTAGCACAGATACCATTCCATACGTCAAATACGTAATAGTCAAAACTACCCCTTGCTCAACAAAATGGGCTAAGCACCCTATATTCAACGCCTAGGAATACACCTGACTAGTAAGAATCTTCAAACCCATGGATTTGTAAGTCTCCATAAGAGAATCAAGCGTGTGTACAGCTGCATGAAGGCAGCAGAGAAAATCCGATAAATCCCATTATCAAAATGAATTAAAAAACAAAACACAATGACAGTGAAATAGAGAGCAATTCTTAAATAATTCATTCAGGGCTTGTGATGCAACCTGGATTTACCTCATCTACACCCAGAGCTGAGTGAGACATAAGGTTGGACACTTTGGGCTGAGAGCATTGGTGAGGTTCGATGAGCAAATGCAGACCATTTGAAGTCATACTGCATGGTACCCATTCCATGGGTCCCAACTCTCCAGGTTTAAGTGATTCTTCCTTCAGCTAAAACATGCATGGGAATCCCACAGTATGGTGCACCGTGTGACCGGGCAACGTTTTCAAATGCATCTCAGTTTTCGTCCCCTTTTATTTGGGTTCACTATTCCAGACCCTTTACTAACACGTTCCCCACTTGGAGAGTCAGTGCCTTTAACCTCCTGTTTGGCACAGTTTGCAATTTCTGCGCAAGATGAACAGGAATAGGGAGAACCAATGAGAGACTAGCTGTAGGTGTCTGCACGGGCAAATTTAACGCTCATTTCCCACCAGGAAGAGGAATTAACCAAAGGCTCAGCATGTCGTGCCGCAACAAGATTAGGGCCTGAAGCAATCCTGCGGTATTGCGGCCAGCTCAAAAGAAAGCGATTTGAAGAAAGGAGCTCAAGGGCACTGTAATTCACAAACCTGCAGAGTTATAAATGACAGCTATCGTCCAAAAATATATTGAAGGAAGGCTGCGAAGAAGACATGAAAGCGGGGCAGAATTGCAGGAAAACGATTTCAGGGGGTAGACTGGAATTGCATTTAAATCATAGGAAAAGAGGCAGAACGACGACAATGATGCACTTGGCCAAAAAGGGCGTATGCGTTTTTTCCTGAATATATTCAGGAAAAAACGCATACGCCCTTTTTGGCCAACCAAGCAAGCATGTTAAAGAAATCTGCACTACAATGAAGTCTCACTGCCCCCCGGTCAAAAGGGCCATCTGAAAAAAGTGTAAAATCCAGAAAGGCAGCACAGGCCATGGAGAACAGGGAGCCTTGTTATGCTGATGGGCGGGATGTAAATTGCCAACAGCCAGTCTGGAAAAATGTATGGTGTTTCCCGGAACATCTAAAAAACAAAGCAACGGAGCCTACGGCACTTCCCCTTATGGTCCTATAGCTTAGGAAAATTAAAATAAAAAACACACAGCCACCCAAAAGTCTCGGGCGGCTCTGTTTACAAAAACCTCGTCTACGGTACAAGTTAAATATCCCAGAATGTGAAAAATGGATAAAGAAGTTGTGGTACGTACGTACAATGGAATATCACACAGCAATGAAATCTATATCATCAGGCCCGTCGCGGCATAATGAGTGGATTCAGGTACGATGATTCTAAGTGAAATAAGTCACACAGAAAATGAAACATCATAAGATATCACTACTACACTGAATGTAAACTTGGCTACACATGAACTGAATTACAAAACAGAACAGGGTCTCAAATTGAGAAAACCAATTTATGCTTGCTTAAGGGGAAAGGTGAGTTGGGGTGCTGCATAAAACCAGAGATAGAAATTAGCACAGATACCTTTCCATAAGCCAAATATGTAATAGTCAAGACCTACCCCTTGCTCAACGAAATGGACAAAACACCCCATATTCAACGCCTAGGAATACACCTGACTAGTAAGAATCTTCAAACCCATGGATTTATATGTCTCCGTAAGAGAATGAAGCGTGTGTACAGCGGCATGAATGCAGCAGAGAAAATCCGATAAATCCCATTATCAAAATGAATTACACAAACAAAACCCAAGGACAGTGAAATAGAGAGCAATTCTTAAATAATTCATTCAGGGCTTGTGATGCAACCTGGATTTACCACATCTACACCCAGGGCTGATTGAAACATAAGGTTGGGCACTTCGGGCTGATAGCATTGGTGAGGTTCGATGAGCAAATGCAGACCCTTTGAAGTCACACAGCATGCTACCCATTCCATGGGTCCCAACTCTCCAAGTTTAAGGGATTCTTCCTTCAGCTAAAACATGCATGGGAAACCCACAGTATGGTGCACCGTGTGACTGGCAAACGTTTTCAAATGCATCTCAGTTTTCGTCCCCTTTTACTCGGGTTCACCATTCCAGACCCTTTACGAACACTCTCCCCACTTGGAGAGTCAGTGCCTTTAACCTCCTGTTGGGCACAGTTTGCAATTTCTGCGCAAGATGAAAAGGAATAGGGAGAACGAATGAGAGACTATCTCTAGGTGTCTGCACGGGCAAATTTAACGCTCATTTCCCACCAGGAAGAGGAATTAACCAAAGGCTCAGCATGCCGTGCCGGAACCAGATTAGGGCCTGAGGCAATCCTGTAGGTTTGCGGCCAGCTCACAAGATAGCGAGTTGAAGAAAGGAGCTCAGGGGCACTGTAACTCACAAACCTGCAGAGTTATAAATGACAGCTATCGTCCAAAAATATATTGAAGGAAGGCTGCGAAGACGACTTGTAAGTGGGGCAGAATTGCAGGAAAACGATTTCAGGGGGTACACGGGAATTGCATTTAAAGAATAGGAAAAGAGGCAGAACGTCGACAATGATGCTCTTGGCCAAAAAGGGCGTATGCGTTTTTTCCTGAATATATTCAGGAAAAAACGCATACGCCCTTTTTGGCCAACCAAGCAAGCATGTTAAAGAAATCGGCACTACAATGAAGTCTCACTGCCCCCCGGTCAAAAGGGCCATCTGAAAAAAGTGTAAAATCCAGAAAGGCAGCACAGGCCATGGAGAACAGGGAGCCTTGTTATGCTGATGGGCGGGATGTAAATTGCCAACAGCCACTCTGGAGAAGTGTATGGTGTTTCCCGGAACACCGAAAAAACAAAGCTACGGAGCCTACGGCACTTCCACTTATGGTCCTATAGCTTAGGGAAATTAAAATCAAAAACACACAGCCACCCCAAAGTTTCAGACGGCTCTGTTTATAAGAACCTCGCCTACGGTACAAGTTAAATATCCCAGAAAGTGAAAAATCGAAAAACAAGTTGTGGTACGTACGTACAAAGGAATATCACTCACCAATGAAGTCTATGTCATCTGGCCCGTCATGGCATAATGAGTGGATTCAGGTACAATGATTCTAAGTGAAATAAGTCACACAGAAAATGAAACATCATAAGATATCACTAATACACCGAATGTAATCATGGCTACACATGAACTGAATTACAAAACAGAACAGGGTCTCAAATTTAGAAAACCAACTTATGTTTGCTTAAGGGGAAAGGTCAGTTGGGGTGCTGCATAAAACCAGAGATAGAAATTAGCACAGATACCATTCCATACGTCAAATACGTAATAGTCAAAACTACCCCTTGCTCAACAAAATGGGCTAAGCACCCTATATTCAACGCCTAGGAATACACCTGACTAGTAAGAATCTTCAAACCCATGGATTTGTAAGTCTCCATAAGAGAATCAAGCGTGTGTACAGCTGCATGAAGGCAGCAGAGAAAATCCGATAAATCCCATTATCAAAATGAATTAAAAAACAAAACACAATGACAGTGAAATAGAGAGCAATTCTTAAATAATTCATTCAGGGCTTGTGATGCAACCTGGATTTACCTCATCTACACCCAGAGCTGAGTGAGACATAAGGTTGGACACTTTGGGCTGAGAGCATTGGTGAGGTTCGATGAGCAAATGCAGACCATTTGAAGTCATACTGCATGGTACCCATTCCATGGGTCCCAACTCTCCAGGTTTAAGTGATTCTTCCTTCAGCTAAAACATGCATGGGAATCCCACAGTATGGTGCACCGTGTGACCGGGCAACGTTTTCAAATGCATCTCAGTTTTCGTCCCCTTTTATTTGGGTTCACTATTCCAGACCCTTTACTAACACGTTCCCCACTTGGAGAGTCAGTGCCTTTAACCTCCTGTTTGGCACAGTTTGCAATTTCTGCGCAAGATGAACAGGAATAGGGAGAACCAATGAGAGACTAGCTGTAGGTGTCTGCACGGGCAAATTTAACGCTCATTTCCCACCAGGAAGAGGAATTAACCAAAGGCTCAGCATGTCGTGCCGCAACAAGATTAGGGCCTGAAGCAATCCTGCGGTATTGCGGCCAGCTCAAAAGAAAGCGATTTGAAGAAAGGAGCTCAAGGGCACTGTAATTCACAAACCTGCAGAGTTATAAATGACAGCTATCGTCCAAAAATATATTGAAGGAAGGCTGCGAAGAAGACATGAAAGCGGGGCAGAATTGCAGGAAAACGATTTCAGGGGGTAGACTGGAATTGCATTTAAATCATAGGAAAAGAGGCAGAACGACGACAATGATGCACTTGGCCAAAAAGGGCGTATGCGTTTTTTCCTGAATATATTCAGGAAAAAACGCATACGCCCTTTTTGGCCAACCAAGCAAGCATGTTAAAGAAATCTGCACTACAATGAAGTCTCACTGCCCCCCGGTCAAAAGGGCCATCTGAAAAAAGTGTAAAATCCAGAAAGGCAGCACAGGCCATGGAGAACAGGGAGCCTTGTTATGCTGATGGGCGGGATGTAAATTGCCAACAGCCAGTCTGGAAAAATGTATGGTGTTTCCCGGAACATCTAAAAAACAAAGCAACGGAGCCTACGGCACTTCCCCTTATGGTCCTATAGCTTAGGAAAATTAAAATAAAAAACACACAGCCACCCAAAAGTCTCGGGCGGCTCTGTTTACAAAAACCTCGTCTACGGTACAAGTTAAATATCCCAGAATGTGAAAAATGGATAAAGAAGTTGTGGTACGTACGTACAATGGAATATCACACAGCAATGAAATCTATATCATCAGGCCCGTCGCGGCATAATGAGTGGATTCAGGTACGATGATTCTAAGTGAAATAAGTCACACAGAAAATGAAACATCATAAGATATCACTACTACACTGAATGTAAACTTGGCTACACATGAACTGAATTACAAAACAGAACAGGGTCTCAAATTGAGAAAACCAATTTATGCTTGCTTAAGGGGAAAGGTGAGTTGGGGTGCTGCATAAAACCAGAGATAGAAATTAGTACAGATACCTTTCCATTGGCAAATATTTAATAGTCAAGACCTACCCCTTGCTCAACGAAATGGACTAAACACCCCATATTCAACGCCTAGGAATACACCTGACTAGTAAGAATCTTCAAACCCATGGATTTATATGTCCCCGTAAGAGAATGAAGCGTGTGTGCAGCGGCATTAATGCAGCAGAGAAAATCCGATAAATCCCATTATCAAAATGAATTACACAAACAAAACCCAAGGACACTGAAATAGAGAGCAATTCTTAAATAATTCATTCAGGGCTTGTGATGCAACCTGGATTTACCACATCTACACCCAGAGCTGAGTGAGACATAAGGTTGGGCACTTCGGGCTGATAGCATTGGTGAGGTTCGATGAGCAAATGCAGACCCTTTGAAGTCATACTGCATGGTACCCATTCCATGGGTCCCAACTCTCCAAGTTTAAGGGATTCTTCCTTCAGCTAAAACATGCATGGGAAACCCACAGTATGGTGCACCGTGTGACTGGCTAACGTTTTCAAATGCATCTCAGTTTTCGTCCCCTTTTACTCGGGTTCACCATTCCAGAACCTTTACGAACACTCTCCCCACTTGGAGAGTCAGTGCCTTTAACCTCCTGTTGGGCACAGTTTGCAATTTCTGCGCAAGATGAAAAGGAATAGGGAGAACCAATGAGAGACTAGCTCTAGGTGTCTGCACGGGCAAATTTAACGCTCATTTCCCACCAGGAAGAGGAATTAACCAAAGGCTCAGCATGCCGTGCCGGAACCAGATTAGGGCCTGAGGCAATCCTGTGGGTTTGCGGCCAGCTCACAAGATAGCGAGTTGAAGAAAGGAGCTCAGGGGCACTGTAACTCACAAACCTGCAGAGTTATAAATGACAGCTATCGTCCAAAAATATATTGAAGGAAGGCGGCGAAGACGACTTGTAAGTGGGGCAGAATTGCAGGAAAACGATTTCAGGGGGTACACGGGAATTGCATTTAAAGCATAGGAAAAGAGGCAGAACGTCGACAATGATGCTCTTGGCAAAAAAGTGCGTATGCGTTTTTTCCTGAATATATTCAGGAAAAAACGCATACGCCCTTTTTGGCCAACCAAGCAAGCATGTTAAAGAAATCGGCACTACAATGAAGTCTCACTGCCCCCCGGTCAAAAGGGCCATCTGAAAAAAGTGTAAAATCCAGAAAGGCAGCACAGGCCATGGAGAACAGGGAGCCTTGTTATGCTGATGGGCGGGATGTAAATTGCCAACAGCCACTCTGGAGAAGTGTATGGTGTTTCCCGGAACAACGAAGAAACAAACCTACGGAGCCTACGGCACTTCCACTTATGGTCCTATAGCTTAGGGAAATTAAAATCAAAAACACACAGCCACCCCAAAATGTCGGACGGCTCTGTTTACAAGAACCTCGTCTACGGTACAAGTTAAATATCCCAGAATGTGAAAAATGGATAAAGAAGTTGTGGTACGTACGTACAATGGAATATCACTCAGCAATGAAATCTATGTCATCAGGCCCGTCGCGGCATAATGAGTGGATTCAGGTACGATGATTCTAAGTGAAATAAGTCACACAGAAAATGAAACATCATAAGATATCACTACTACACGGAATGTAAACTTGGCTACACATGAACTGAATTACAAAACAGAACAGGGTCTCAAATTTAGAAAACCAACTTATGCTTGCTTAAGGGGAAAGGTGAGTTGGGGTGCTGCATAAAACCAGAGATAGAAATTAGCACAGATACCTTTCCATAAGCCAAATATGTAATAGTCAAGACCTACCCCTTGCTCAACGAAATGGACAAAACACCCCATATTCAACGCCTAGGAATACACCTGACTAGTAAGAATCTTCAAACCCATGGATTTATATGTCTCCGTAAGAGAATGAAGCGTGTGTACAGCGGCATGAATGCAGCAGAGAAAATCCGATAAATCCCATTATCAAAATGAATTACACAAACAAAACGCAAGGACAGTGAAATATAGAGCAATTCTTAAATAATTCATTCAGGGCTTGTGATGCAACCTGGATTTACCACATCTACACCCAGAGTTGAGTGAGACATAAGGTTGGGCACTTCGGGCTGATAGCATTGGTGAGGTTCGATGCGCAAATGCAGACCCTTTGAAGTCATACAGCATGGTACCCATTCCATGGGTCCCAACTCTCCAAGTTTAAGGGATTCTTCCTTCAGCTAAAACATGCATGGGAAACCCACAGTATGGTGCACCGTGTGACTGGCAAACGTTTTCAAATGCATCTCAGTTTTCGTCCCCTTTTACTCGGGTTCACCATTCCAGACCCTTTACGAACACTCTCAGCACTTGGAGAGTCAGTGCCTTTAACCTCCTGTTGGGCACAGTTTGCAATTTCTGCACAAGATGAAAAGGAATAGGGAGAACCAATGAGAGACTAGCTGTAGGTGTCTGCACGGGCAAATTTAACGCTCATTTCCCACCAGGAAGAGGAATTAACCAAAGGCTCAGCATGCCGTGTCGGAACCAGATTAGGGCCTGAGGCAATCCTGTGGGTTTGCGGCCAGCTCACAAGATAGCGAGTTGAAGAAATGAGCTCAGGGTCACTGTAACTCACAAACCTGCAGAGTTATAAATGACAGCTATCGTCCAAAAATATATTGAAAGAAGGCTGCGAAGACGACTTGTAAGTGGGGCAGAATTGCAGGAAAACGATTTCAGGGGGTACACGGGAATTGCATTTAAAGAATAGGAAAAGAGGCAGAACGTCGACAATGATGCTCTTGGCCAAAAAGGGCGTATGCGTTTTTTCCTGAATATATTCTGGAAAAAACGCACACGCACTTTTTGGCCAACCAAGCAAGCATGTTAAAGAAATCTGCACTACAATGAAGTCTCACCGCCCCCCGGTCAAAAGGGCCATCTGAAAAAGGTGTAAAATCCAGAAAGGCAGCACAGGCCATGGAGAACAGGGAGCCTTGTTATGCTGATGGGCGGGATGTAAATTGCCAACAGCCACTCTGGAGAAGTGTATGGTGTTTCCCGGAACACCGAAGAAACAAATATACGGAGCCTACGGCACTTCCACTTATGGTCCTATAGCTTAGGGAAATTAAAATCAAAAACACAGAGCCACCCCAAAATGTCGGACGGCTCTGTTTACAAGAACCTCGTCTACGGTACAAGTTAAATATCCCAGAATGTGAAAAATGGATAAAGAAGTTGTGGTACGTACGTACAATGGAATATCACTCAGCAATGAAATCTATGTCATCAGACCCGTCGCGGCATAATGAGTGGATTCAGGTACGATGATTCTAAGTGAAATAAGTCACACAGAAAATGAAACATCATAAGATATCACTACTACACGGAATGTAAACTTGGCGACACATGAACTGAATTACAAAACAGAACAGGGTCTCAAATTTAGAAAACCAACTTATGCTTGCTTAAGGGGAAAGGTGAGTTGGGGTGCTGCATAAAACCAGAGATAGAAATTAGCACAGATACCTTTCCATAAGCCAAATATGTAATAGTCAAGATCTACACCTTGCTCAACGAAATGCACTAAACACCCCATATTCAACGCCTAGGAATACACCTGACTAGTAAGAATCTTCAAACCCATGGATTTATATGTCTCTGTAAGAGAATGAAGCATGTGTACAGCGGCATGAATGCAGCAGAGTAAATCCGATAAATCCCATTATCAAAATGAATT
Organism: Delphinapterus leucas; assembly: GCF_059928025.1. NCBI lineage: Eukaryota > Metazoa > Chordata > Mammalia > Artiodactyla > Monodontidae > Delphinapterus > Delphinapterus leucas. The sequence goes on along the minus strand of NC_143135.1, from coordinate 111,239,336 downwards.
ACACAAACAAAACCCAATGACAGTGAAATAGAGAGCAATTCTTAAATAATTCATTCAGGGCTTGTGATGCAACCTGGATTTACCTCATCTACACCCAGAGCTGAGTGAGACATAAGGTTGGACACTTTGGGCTGAGAGCATTGGTGAGGTTCGATGAGCCAATGCAGACCATTTGAAGTCATACTGCATGGTACCCATTCCATGGGTCCCAACTCTCCAGGTTTAAGTGATTCTTCCTTCAGCTAAAACATGCATGGGAATCCCACAGTATGGTGCACCGTGTGACCGGGCAACGTTTTCAAATGCATCTCAGTTTTCGTCCCCTTTTATTTGGGTTCACTATTCCAGACCCTTTACTAACACGTTCCCCACTTGGAGAGTCAGTGCCTTTAACCTCCTGTTTGGCACAGTTTGCAATTTCTGCGCAAGATGAACAGGAATAGGGAGAACCAATGAGAGACTAGCTGTAGGTGTCTGCACGGGCAAATTTAACGCTCATTTCCCACCAGGAAGAGGAATTAACCAAAGGCTCAGCATGTCGTGCCGCAACAAGATTAGGGCCTGAAGCAATCCTGCGGTATTGCGGCCAGCTCAAAAGAAAGCGATTTGAAGAAAGGAGCTCAAGGGCACTGTAATTCACAAACCTGCAGAGTTATAAATGACAGCTATCGTCCAAAAATATATTGAAGGAAGGCTGCGAAGAAGACATGAAAGCGGGGCAGAATTGCAGGAAAACGATTTCAGGGGGTAGACTGGAATTGCATTTAAATCATAGGAAAAGAGGCAGAACGACGACAATGATGCACTTGGCCAAAAAGGGCGTATGCGTTTTTTCCTGAATATATTCAGGAAAAAACGCATACGCACTTTTTGGCCAACCAAGCAAGCATGTTAAAGAAATCTGCACTACAATGAAGTCTCACTGCCCCCCGGTCAAAAGGGCCATCTGAAAAAAGTGTAAAATCCAGAAAGGCAGCACAGGCCATGGAGAACAGGGAGCCTTGTTATGCTGATGGGCGGGATGTAAATTGCCAACAGCCAGTCTGGAAAAATGTATGGTGTTTCCCGGAACATCTAAAAAACAAAGCAACGGAGCCTACGGCACTTCCCCTTATGGTCCTATAGCTTAGGAAAATTAAAATAAAAAACACACAGCCACCCAAAAGTCTCGGGCGGCTCTGTTTACAAAAACCTCGTCTACGGTACAAGTTAAATATCCCAGAATGTGAAAAATGGATAAAGAAGTTGTGGTACGTACGTACAATGGAATATCACACAGCAATGAAATCTATATCATCAGGCCCGTCGCGGCATAATGAGTGGATTCAGGTACGATGATTCTAAGTGAAATAAGTCACACAGAAAATGAAACATCATAAGATATCACTACTACACTGAATGTAAACTTGGCTACACATGAACTGAATTACAAAACAGAACAGGGTCTCAAATTGAGAAAACCAATTTATGCTTGCTTAAGGGGAAAGGTGAGTTGGGGTGCTGCATAAAACCAGAGATAGAAATTAGTACAGATACCTTTCCATTGGCAAATATTTAATAGTCAAGACCTACCCCTTGCTCAACGAAATGGACTAAACACCCCATATTCAACGCCTAGGAATACACCTGACTAGTAAGAATCTTCAAACCCATGGATTTATATGTCCCCGTAAGAGAATGAAGCGTGTGTGCAACGGCATTAATGCAGCAGAGAAAATCCGATAAATCCCATTATCAAAATGAATTACACAAACAAAACCCAAGGACACTGAAATAGAGAGCAATTCTTAAATAATTCATTCAGGGCTTGTGATGCAACCTGGATTTACCACATCTACACCCAGAGCTGAGTGAGACATAAGGTTGGGCACTTCGGGCTGATAGCATTGGTGAGGTTCGATGAGCAAATGCAGACCCTTTGAAGTCATACTGCATGGTACCCATTCCATGGGTCCCAACTCTCCAAGTTTAAGGGATTCTTCCTTCAGCTAAAACATGCATGGGAAACCCACAGTATGGTGCACCGTGTGACTGGCTAACGTTTTCAAATGCATCTCAGTTTTCGTCCCCTTTTACTCGGGTTCACCATTCCAGAACCTTTACGAACACTCTCCCCACTTGGAGAGTCAGTGCCTTTAACCTCCTGTTGGGCACAGTTTGCAATTTCTGCGCAAGATGAAAAGGAATAGGGAGAACCAATGAGAGACTAGCTCTAGGTGTCTGCACGGGCAAATTTAACGCTCATTTCCCACCAGGAAGAGGAATTAACCAAAGGCTCAGCATGCCGTGCCGGAACCAGATTAGGGCCTGAGGCAATCCTGTGGGTTTGCGGCCAGCTCACAAGATAGCGAGTTGAAGAAAGGAGCTCAGGGGCACTGTAACTCACAAACCTGCAGAGTTATAAATGACAGCTATCGTCCAAAAATATATTGAAGGAAGGCTGCGAAGACGACTTGTAAGCGGGACAGATTTGCAGGAAAACGATTTCAGGGGGTAGACGGGAATTGCATTTAAAGCATAGGAAAAGAGGCAGAACGTCGACAATGATGCTCTTGGCCAAAAAGGGCGTATGCGTTTTTTCTTGAATATATTCAGGAAAAAACGCATACGCACTTTTTGGCCAACCAAGCAAGCATGTTAAAGAAATCTGCACTACAATGAAGTCTCACTGCCCCCCGTCAAAAGGGCCATCTGAAAAAAGTGTAAAATCCAGAAAGGCAGCACAGGCCATGGAGAACAGGGAGCCTTGTTATGCTGATGGGCGGGATGTAAATTGCCAACAGCCACTCTGGAGAAGTGTATGGTGTTTCCCGGAGCACTGAAAAAACAAAGCTACGGAGCCTACGGCACTTCCACTTATGGTCCTATAGCTTAGGGAAATTAAAATCAAAAACACACAGCCACCCCAAAGTGTCGGACGGCTCTGTTTACAAGAACCTCGTCTACGGTACAAGTTAAATATCCTAGAATGTGAAAAATGGATAAAGAAGTTGTGGTACGTACGTACAATGGAATATCACTCAGCAATGAAATCTATGTCATCAGGCCCGTCGCGGCATAATGAGTGGATTCAGGTACGATGATTCTAAGTGAAATAAGTCACACAGAAAATGAAACATCATAAGATATCACTACTACACGGAATGTAAACTTGGCTACACATGAACTGAATTACAAAACAGAACAGGGTCTCAAATTTAGAAAACCAACTTATGCTTGCTTAAGGGGAAAGGTGAGTTGGGGTGCTGCATAAAACCAGAGATAGAAATTAGCACAGATACCTTTCCATAAGCCAAATATGTAATAGTCAAGACCTACCCCTTGCTCAACGAAATGGACTAAACACCCCATATTCAACGCCTAGGAATACACCTGACTAGTAAGAATCTTCAAACCCATGGATTTATATGTCTCCGTAAGAGAATGAAGCGTGTGTACAGCGGCATGAATGCAGCAGAGAAAATCCGATAAATCCCATTATCAAAATGAATTACACAAACAAAACCCAAGGACAGTGAAATAGAGAGCAATTCTTAAATAATTCATTCAGGGCTTGTGATGCAACCTGGATTTACCACATCTACACCCAGAGCTGAGTGAGACATAAGGTTGGGCACTTCGGGCTGATAGCATTGGTGAGGTTTGATGAGCAAATGCAGACCCTTTGAAGTCACACAGCATGCTACCCATTCCATGGGTCCCAACTCTCCAAGTTTAAGGGATTCTTCCTTCAGCTAAAACATGCATGGGAAACCCACAGTATGGTGCACCGTGTGACTGGCAAACGTTTTCAAATGCATCTCAGTTTTCGTCCCCTTTTACTCGGGTTCACCATTCCAGACCCTTTACGAACACTCTCCCCACTTGGAGAGTCAGTGCCTTTAACCTCCTGTTGGGCACAGTTTGCAATTTCTGCGCAAGATGAAAAGGAATAGGGAGAACCAATGAGAGACTAGCTCTAGGTGTCTGCACGGGCAAATTTAACGCTCATTTCCCACCAGGAAGAGGAATTAACCAAAGGCTCAGCATGCCGTGCCGGAACCAGATTAGGGCCTGAGGCAATCCTGTGGGTTTGCGGCCAGCTCACAAGATAGCGAGTTGAAGAAAGGAGCTCAGGGGCACTGTAACTCACAAACCTGCAGAGTTATAAATGACAGCTATCGTCCAAAAATATATTGAAGGAAGGCGGCGAAGACGACTTGTAAGTGGGGCAGAATTGCAGGAAAACGATTTCAGGGGGTACACGGGAATTGCATTTAAAGCATAGGAAAAGAGGCAGAACGTCGACAATGATGCTCTTGGCAAAAAAGGGCGTATGCGTTTTTTCCTGAATATATTCAGGAAAAAACGCATACGCCCTTTTTGGCCAACCAAGCAAGCATGTTAAAGAAATCGGCACTACAATGAAGTCTCACTGCCCCCCGGTCAAAAGGGCCATCTGAAAAAAGTGTAAAATCCAGAAAGGCAGCACAGGCCATGGAGAACAGGGAGCCTTGTTATGCTGATGGGCGGGATGTAAATTGCCAACAGCCACTCTGGAGAAGTGTATGGTGTTTCCCGGAACAACGAAGAAACAAACCTACGGAGCCTACGGCACTTCCACTTATGGTCCTATAGCTTAGGGAAATTAAAATCAAAAACACACAGCCACCCCAAAATGTCGGACGGCTCTGTTTACAAGAACCTCGTCTACGGTACAAGTTAAATATCCCAGAATGTGAAAAATGGATAAAGAAGTTGTGGTACGTACGTACAATGGAATATCACTCAGCAATGAAATCTATGTCATCAGGCCCGTCGCGGCATAATGAGTGGATTCAGGTACGATGATTCTAAGTGAAATAAGTCACACAGAAAATGAAACATCATAAGATATCACTACTACACGGAATGTAAACTTGGCTACACATGAACTGAATTACAAAACAGAACAGGGTCTCAAATTTAGAAAACCAACTTATGCTTGCTTAAGGGGAAAGGTGAGTTGGGGTGCTGCATAAAACCAGAGATAGAAATTAGCACAGATACCTTTCCATAAGCCAAATATGTAATAGTCAAGACCTACCCCTTGCTCAACGAAATGGACAAAACACCCCATATTCAACGCCTAGGAATACACCTGACTAGTAAGAATCTTCAAACCCATGGATTTATATGTCTCCGTAAGAGAATGAAGCGTGTGTACAGCGGCATGAATGCAGCAGAGAAAATCCGATAAATCCCATTATCAAAATGAATTACACAAACAAAACGCAAGGACAGTGAAATATAGAGCAATTCTTAAATAATTCATTCAGGGCTTGTGATGCAACCTGGATTTACCACATCTACACCCAGAGTTGAGTGAGACATAAGGTTGGGCACTTCGGGCTGATAGCATTGGTGAGGTTCGATGCGCAAATGCAGACCCTTTGAAGTCATACAGCATGGTACCCATTCCATGGGTCCCAACTCTCCAAGTTTAAGGGATTCTTCCTTCAGCTAAAACATGCATGGGAAACCCACAGTATGGTGCACCGTGTGACTGGCAAACGTTTTCAAATGCATCTCAGTTTTCGTCCCCTTTTACTCGGGTTCACCATTCCAGACCCTTTACGAACACTCTCAGCACTTGGAGAGTCAGTGCCTTTAACCTCCTGTTGGGCACAGTTTGCAATTTCTGCACAAGATGAAAAGGAATAGGGAGAACCAATGAGAGACTAGCTGTAGGTGTCTGCACGGGCAAATTTAACGCTCATTTCCCACCAGGAAGAGGAATTAACCAAAGGCTCAGCATGCCGTGTCGGAACCAGATTAGGGCCTGAGGCAATCCTGTGGGTTTGCGGCCAGCTCACAAGATAGCGAGTTGAAGAAATGAGCTCAGGGTCACTGTAACTCACAAACCTGCAGAGTTATAAATGACAGCTATCGTCCAAAAATATATTGAAAGAAGGCTGCGAAGACGACTTGTAAGTGGGGCAGAATTGCAGGAAAACGATTTCAGTGGGTACACGGGAATTGCATTTAAAGAATAGGAAAAGAGGCAGAACGTCGACAATGATGCTCTTGGCCAAAAAGGGCGTATGCGTTTTTTCCTGAATATATTCTGGAAAAAACGCACACGCACTTTTTGGCCAACCAAGCAAGCATGTTAAAGAAATCTGCACTACAATGAAGTCTCACCGCCCCCCGGTCAAAAGGGCCATCTGAAAAAGGTGTAAAATCCAGAAAGGCAGCACAGGCCATGGAGAACAGGGAGCCTTGTTATGCTGATGGGCGGGATGTAAATTGCCAACAGCCACTCTGGAGAAGTGTATGGTGTTTCCCGGAACACCGAAGAAACAAATCTACGGAGCCTACGGCACTTCCACTTATGGTCCTATAGCTTAGGGAAATTAAAATCAAAAACACAGAGCCACCCCAAAATGTCGGACGGCTCTGTTTACAAGAACCTCGTCTACGGTACAAGTTAAATATCCCAGAATGTGAAAAATGGATAAAGAAGTTGTGGTACGTACGTACAATGGAATATCACTCAGCAATGAAATCTATGTCATCAGACCCGTCGCGGCATAATGAGTGGATTCAGGTACGATGATTCTAAGTGAAATAAGTCACACAGAAAATGAAACATCATAAGATATCACTACTATACGGAATGTAAACTTGGCTACACATGAACTGAATTACAAAACAGAACAGGGTCTCAAATTTAGAAAACCAACTTATGCTTGCTTAAGGGGAAAGGTGAGTTGGGGTGCTGCATAAAACCAGAGATAGAAATTAGCACAGATACCTTTCCATAAGCCAAATATGTAATAGTCAAGATCTACACCTTGCTCAACGAAATGCACTAAACACCCCATATTCAACGCCTAGGAATACACCTGACTAGTAAGAATCTTCAAACCCATGGATTTATATGTCTCTGTAAGAGAATGAAGCATGTGTACAGCGGCATGAATGCAGCAGAGTAAATCCGATAAATCCCATTATCAAAATGAATTACACAAACAAAACCCAAGGACAGTGAAATAGAGAGCAATTCTTAAATAATTCATTCAGGGCTTGTGATGCAGCCTGGATTTACCACATCTACAACCAGAGCTGAGTGAGACATAAGGTTGGGCACTTCGGGCTGATAGCATTGGTGAGGTTTGATGAGCAAATGCAGACCCTTTGAAGTCACACAGCATGGTACCCATTCCATGGGTCCCAACTCTCCAAGTTTAAGGGATTCTTCCTTCAGCTAAAACATGCATGGGAAACCCACAGTATGGTGCACCGTGTGACTGGCAAACGTTTTCAAATGCATCTCAGTTTTCGTCCCCTTTTACTCGGGTTCACCATTCCAGACCCTTTACGAACACTCTCCCCACTTGGAGAGTCAGTGCCTTTAACCTCCTGTTGGGCACAGTTTGCAATTTCTGCGCAAGATGAAAAGGAATAGGGAGAACCAATGAGAGACTAGCTCTAGGTGTCTGCACGGGCAAATTTAACGCTCATTTCCCACCAGGAAGAGGAATTAACCAAAGGCCCAGCATGCCGTGCTGGAACCAGATTAGGGTCTGAAGCAATCCTGCGGTTTTGTGGCCAGCTCACAAGATAGCGAGTTGAAGAAAGGAGCTCAGGGGGACTGTAACTCACAAAGATGCAGAGCTATAAATGACAGCTATGGTCCAAAAATATATTGTAGGAAGGCTCCGAAGAGGACTTGGATGCGGTGCAGAATTGCAGGAAAACGTTTTCAGGGGGTGGACGGGAATTGCATTTGAAGCATAGGAAAAGAGGCAGAATGTCCACATTGATGCTCTAGGCCAAAAAGGGCATATGCGTTTTTTCCTGAATATAGTCAGGAAAAAACGCATATGCACTTTTTGGCCAACCAAGCAAGCCTGTTAAAAAAATCTGCACCTCAATGAAGTCTCACTGCCTCCCAGTCAAAAGGGCCATCTGAAAAAAGTGTAAAATCCAGAAAGGCTGGACAGGCCATGGAGAACAGGGAGCCTTGTTATGCTGATGGGCGGGATGTAAACTGCCAACAGCCACTCTGGAGAAGTGTATGGTGTTTCCTCAAACACCTAAAAAACAAAGCAACGGAGCCTACAGCACTTCCACTTATGGTCCTATAGCTTAGGAAAATTAAAATCAAAAACACACAGCCACCCCAAAGTGTCGGACGGCTCTGTTTACAAGAACCTCGTCTACGGTACAAGTTAAATATCCCAGAATGTGAAAAATGGATAAAGAAGTTGTGGTACGTACGTACAATGGAATATCGCTCAGCAATGAAATCTATGTCATCAGGCCCGTCGCGGCATAATGAGTGGATTCAGGTACGATGATTCTAAGTGAAATAAGTCACACAGAAAATGAAACATCATAAGATATCACTAGTACACGGAATGTAAACTTGGCTACACATGAACTGAATTACAAAACAGAACAGGGTCTCAAATTTAGAAAACCAACTTATGCTTGCTTAAGGGGTAAGGTGAGTTGGGGTGCTGCATAAAACCAGAGATAGAAATTAGCACAGTTACCTTTCCATAAGCCAAATATGTAATAGTCAAGACCTACCCCTTGCTCAACGAAATGGACTAAACACCCCATATTCAACGCCTAGGAATACACCTGACTAGTAAGAATCTTCAAACCCATGGATTTATATGTCTCCATAAGAGAATGAAGCGTGTGTACAGGGGCATGAATGCAGCAGAGAAAATCCGATAAATCCCATTATCAAAATGAATTACACAAACAAAACCCAAGGACAGTGAAATAGAGAGCAATTCTTAAATATTTCATTCAGGGCTTGTGATGCAACCTGGATTTAACACATCTACACCCAGAGCTGAGTGAGACATAAGGTTGGGCACTTCGGGCTGATAGCATTGGTGAGGTTCGATGAGCAAATGCAGACCCTTTGAAGTCATACAGCATGGTACCCATTTCATGGATCCCAACTCTCCAAGTTTAAGGGATTCTTCCTTCAGCTAAAACATGCATGGGAAACCCACAGTATGGTGCACCGTGTGACTGGCAAACGTTTTCAAATGCATCTCAGTTTTCGTCCCCTTTTACTCGGATTCACCATTCCAGACCCTTTACGAACACTCTCCCCACTTGGAGAGTCAGTGCCTTTAACCTCCTGTTGGGCACAGTTTGCAATTTCTGCGCAAGATGAAAAGGAATAGGGAGAACGAATGAGAGACCAGCTCTAGGTGTCTGCACGGGCAAATTTAACGCTCATTTCCCACCAGGAAGAGGAATTAACCAAAGGCTCAGCGTGCCGTGCCGGAACCAGATTAGGGCCTGAGGCAATCCTGTGGGTTTGCGGCCAGCTCACAATATAGCGAGTTGAAGAAATGAGCTCAGGGGCACTGTAACTCACAAACCTGCAGAGTTATAAATGACAGCTATCGTCCAAAAATATATTGAAGGAAGGCTGCGAAGACGAATTGTAAGTGGGGCAGAATTGCAGGAAAACTCTTTCAGGGGATAGACGGGAATTGCTTTTAAAGAATAGGAAAAGAGGCAGAACGTCGACAATGATGCTCTTGGCCAAAAAGGGCGTATGTGTTTTTTCCTGAATATATTCAGGAAAATACGCATACGCCCTTTTTGGCCAACCAAGCAAGCATGTTAAAGAAATCTGCACTACAATGAAGTCTCAATGCCCCCCGGTCAAAAGGGCCATCTGAAAAAAGTGTAAAATCCAGAAAGGCAGCACAGGCCATGGAGAACAGGGAGCCTTGTTATGCTGATGGACGTGATGTAAATTGCCAACAGCCCCTCTGAAGAAATGTATGGTGTTTCCCGGAACACCGAAAAAACAAAGCTACGGAGCCTACGGCACTTCCTCTTATGGTCCTATAGCTTAGGGAAATTAAAATCAAAAACACACAGCCACCCCAATGTGTCGGACGCCTCTGTTTACAAGAACCTCGTCTACGGTACAAGTTAAATATCCCAGAATGTGAAAAATGGATAAAGAATTTGTGGTACGTACGTACAATGGAATATCACTCAGCAATGAAATCTATGTCATCAGGCCCGTCGCGGCATAATGAGTGGATTCAGGTACGATGATTCTAAGTGAAATAAGTCACACAGAAAATGAAACATCATAAGATATCACTACTACACGGAATGTAAACTTGGCTACACATGAACTGAATTACAAAACAGAACAGGGTCTCAAGTTTAGAAAACCAACTTATGCTTGCTTAAGGGGAAAGGTGAGTTGGGGTGCTGCATAAAACCAGAGATAGAAATTAGCACAGATACCTTTCCATAAGCCAAATATGTAATAGTCAAACCTACCCCTTGCTCAACGAAATGGACTAAACACCCCATATTCAACGCCTAGGAATACACCTGACTAGTAAGAATCTTCAAGCCCATGGATTTATATGTCTCCGTAAGAGAATGAAGCGTGTGTACAGCGGCATGAATGCAGCAGAGAAAATCCGATAAATCCCATTATCAAAATGAATTACACAAACAAAACCCAAGGACAGTGAAATAGAGAGCAATTCTTAAATAATTCATTCAGGGCTTGTGATGCAACCTGGATTTACCACATCTACACCCAGAGCTGAGTGAGACATAAGGTTGGGCACTTCGGGCTGATAGCATTGGTGAGGTTCGATGAGCAAATGCAGACCCTTTGAAGTCATACAGCATGGTACCCATTCCATGGGTCCCAACTCTCCAAGTTTAAGGGATTCTTCCTTCAGCTAAAACATGCATGGGAATCCCACAGTATGGTGCACCGTGTGACTGGCAACGTTTTCAAATGCATCTCAGTTTTCGTCCCCTTTTACTCGGGTTCACCATTCCAGACCCTTTACGAACACTCTCCCCACTTGGAGAGTCAGTGCCTTTAACCTCCTGTTGGGCACAGTTTGCAATTTCTGCGCAAGATGAAAAGGAATAGGGAGAACGAATGAGAGACTAGCTCTAGGTGTCTGCACGGGCAAATTTAACGCCCATTTCCCACCAGGAAGAGGAATTAACCAAAGGCTCAGCATGCCGTGCCGGAACCAGATTAGGGCCTGAGGCAATCCTGTGGGTTTGCGGCCAGCTCACAAGATAGCGAGTTGAAGAAATGAGCTCAGGGGCACTGTAACTCACAAACCTGCAGAGTTATAAATGACAGCTATCGTCCAAAAATATATTGAAGAAAGGCTGCGAAGACGACTTGTAAGCGGGACAGATTTGCAGGAAAACGATTTCAGGGGGTACACGGGAATTGCATTTAAAGCATAGGAAAAGAGGCAGAACGTCGACAATGATGCTCTTGGCCAAAAAGGGCGTATGCGTTTTTCCTGAATATATTCAGGAAAAAACGCATACGCCGTGTTTGGCCAACCAAGCAAGCATGTTAAAGAAATCTGCACTACAATGAAGTCTCACTGCCCCCCGGTCAAAAGGGCCATCTGAAAAAAGTGTAAAATCCAGAAAGGCAGCACAGGCCATGGAGAACAGCGAGCCTTGTTATGCTGATGGGCGGGATGTAAATTGCCAACAGCCAGTCTGGAAAAATGTATGGTGTTTCCCGGAACATCTAAAAAACAAAGCAACGGAGTCTACGGCAATTCCCCTTATGGTCCTATAGCTTAGCAAAATTAAAATCAAAAACACACAGCCACCCAAAAGTCTCGGGCGGCTCTGTTTACAAGAACCTCGTCTACGGTACAAGTTAAATATCCCAGAATGTGAAAAATGGATAAAGAAGTTGTGGTACGTACGTACAATGGAATATCACTCAGCAATGAAATCTATGTCATCAGGCCCGTCGCGGCATAATGAGTGGATTCAGGTACGATGATTCTAAGTGAAATAAATCACACAGAAAATGAAACATCATAAGATATCACTAATATACAGAATATAAACTTGGCTACACATGAACTGAATTACAAAACAGAACAGGGTCTCAAATTTAGAAAACCAACTTATGCTTGCTTAAGGGGAAAGGTGAGTTGGGGTGCTGCATAAAACCAGAGATAGAAATTAGCACAGTTACCTTTCCATAAGCCAAATATGTAATAGTCAAGACCTACCCCTTGCTCAACGAAATGGACTAAACAACCCATATTCAACGCCTAGGAATACACCTGACTAGTAAGAATCTTCAAACCCATGGATTTATATGTCTCCGAAAGAGAATGAAGCGTGTGTACAGCGGCATGAATGCAGCAGAGAAAATCCGATAAATCCCATTATCAAAATGAATTACACAAACAAAACCCAAGGACAGTGAAATAGAGAGCAATTCTTAAATAATTCATTCAGGGTTTGTGATGCAACCTGGATTTACCACATCTACACCCAGAGCTGAGTGAGACATAAGGTTGGGCACTTCGGGCTGATAGCATTGGTGAGGTTCGATGAGCAAATGCAGACCCTTTGAAGTCATACAGCATGGTACCCATTCCATGGGTCCCAACTCTCCAAGTTTAAGGGATTCTTCCTTCAGCTAAAACATGCATGGGAAACCCACAGTATGGTGCACCGTGTGACTGGCAAACGTTTTCAAATGCATCTCAGTTTTCATCCCCTTTTACTCGGGTTCACAATTCCAGACCCTTTACGGACACTCTCCCCACTTGGAGAGTCAGTGCCTTTAACCTCCTGTTGGGCACAGTTTGCAATTTCTGCGCAAGATGAAAAGGATTAGGGAGAACGAATGAGAGACTAGCTCTAGGTGTCTGCACGGGCAAATTTAATGCTCATTTCCACCAGGAAGTGGAATTAACCTAAGGCTCAGCATGCCGTGCTGGAACCAGATTAGGGCCTGAGGCAATCCTGTGGGTTTGCGGCCAGCTCACAAGATAGCGAGTTGAAGAAATGAGCTCAGGGGCACTGTAACTCACAAACCTGCAGAGTTATAAATGACAGCTATCGTCCAAAAATATATTGAAGGAAGGCTGCGAAGACGACTTGTAAGTGGGGCAGAATTGCAGGAAAACGATTTCAGGGGTATAAGGGAATTGCATTTAAAGCATAGGAAAAGAGGCAGAACCTTGACAATGATGCTCTTGGCCAAAAAGGGCGTATGCGTTTTTTCCTGAATATATTCAGGAAAAAACGCCTACGCACTTTTTGGCCAACCAAGCAAGCATGTTAAAGAAATCTGCACTACAATGAAGTCTCACTGACCCCTGGTCAAAAGGGCCTTCTGAAAAAAGTGTAAAACCCCAAAAGGCAGCACAGGCCATGGAGAACAGCGAGCCTTTTTATGCTGATGGGCGGGATGTAAACTGCCAACAGCCAGTCTGGAAAAATGTATGGTGTTTCCCGGAACATCTAAAAAACAAAGCAACGGAGCCTACGGCATTTCCCCTTATGGTCCTATAGCTTAGGAAAATTAAAATCAAAAACACACAGCCACCCAAATGTCTCGGGCGGCTCTGTTTACAAGAACCTCGTCTACGGTACAAGTTAAATATCCCAGAATGTGAAAAATGGATAAAGAAGTTGTGGTACGTACGTACAATGGAATATCACACAGCAATGAAATCTATGTCATCAGGCCCGTCGCGGCATAATCAGTGGATTCAGGTACGATGATTCTAAGTGAAATAAGTCACACAGAAAATGAAACATCATAAGATATCACTAATACACGGAATGTAAACTTGGCTACACATGAACTGAATTACAAAACAGAACAGGGTCTCAAATTTAGAAAACCAACTTATGCTTGCTTAAGGGGAAAGGTGAGTTGGTGTGCTGCATGAAACCAGAGATAGAAATTAGCACAGATACCTTTCCATAAGCCAAATATGTAATAGTCAAGACCTACCCCTTGCTCAACGAAATGGACTAAACACACCATATTCAACACCTAGGAATACACCTGACTAGTAAGAATCTTCAAACCCATGGATTTATATGTCTCCATAAGAGAATGAAGCGTGTGTACAGCGGCATGAATGCAGCAGAGAAAATCCGATAAATCCCATTATCAAAATGAATTACACAAACAAAACCCAAGGACAGTGAAATAGAGAGCAATTCTTAAATAATTCATTCAGGGCTTGTGATGCAACCTGGATTTACCACATCTACACCCAGAGCTGAGTGAGACATAAGGTTGGGCACTTCGGGCTGATAGCATTGGTGAGGTTCGATGAGCAAATGCAGACCCTTTGAAGTCATACAGCATGGTACCCATTTCATGGATCCCAACTCTCCAAGTTTAAGGGATTCTTCCTTCAGCTAAAACATGCATGGGAAACCCACAGTATGGTGCACCGTGTGACTGGCAAACGTTTTCAAATGCATCTCAGTTTTCGTCCCCTTTTACTCGGGTTCACCATTCCAGACCCTTTACGAACACTCTCCCCAATAGGAGAGTCAGTGCCTTTAACCTCCTGTTGGGCACAGTTTGCAATTTCTGCGCAAGATGAAAAGGAATAGGGAGAACCAATGAGAGACTAGCTCTAGGTGTCTGCACGGGCAAATTTAACGCTCATTTCCCACCAGGAAGAGGAATTAACCAAAGGCTCAGCATGCCGTGCCGGAACCAGATTAGGGCCTGAGGAAATCCTGTGGGTTTGCGGCCAGCTCACAAGATAGCGAGTTGAAGAAAGGAGCTCAGGGGCACTGTAACTCACAAACCTGCAGAGTTATAAATGACAGCTATCGTCCAAAAATATATTGAAAGAAGGCTGCGAAGACGACTTGTAAGTGGGGCAGAATTGCAGGAAAACGATTTCAGGGGGTAGACGGGAATTGCATTTAAAGCAGAGGAAAAGAGGCAGAACGTCGACAATGATGCTCTTGGCCAAAAAGGGCGTATGCGTTTTTTCCTGAATATATTCAGGAAAAAACGCATACGCCCTTTTTGGCCAGCCAAGCAAGCATGTTAAAGAAATCTGCAGTACAATGAAGTCTCACTGCCCACCTGTCAAAAGGGCCATCTGAAAAAAGTGTAAAATCCAGAAAGGCAGCACAGGCCATGGAGAACAGCGAGCCTTGTTATGCTGATGGGCGGGATATAAATTGCCAACAGCCAGTCTGGAAAAATGTATGGTGTTTCCCGGAACATCTAAAAAACAAAGCAATGGAGCCTACGCCAATTCCCCTTATGGTCCTATAGCTTAGGAAAATTAAAATCAAAAACACACAGCCACCCCAAAGTGTCGGACGGCTCTGTTTACAAGAACCTCGTCTACGGTACAAGTTAAATATCCCAGAATGTGAAAAATGGATAAAGAAGTTGTGGTACGTACGTACAATGGAATATCGCTCAGCAATGAAATCTATGTCATCAGGCCCGTCGCGGCATAATGAGTGGATTCAGGTACGATGATTCTAAGTGAAATAAGTCACACAGAAAATGAAACATCATAAGATATCACTAGTACACGGAATGTAAACTTGGCTACACATGAACTGAATTACAAAACAGAACAGGGTCTCAAATTTAGAAAACCAACTTATGCTTGCTTAAGGGGTGAGTTGGGGTGCTGCATAAAACCAGAGATAGAAATTAGCACAGTTACCTTTCCATAAGCCAAATATGTAATAGTCAAGACCTACCCCTTGCTCAACGAAATGGACTAAACACCCCATATTCAACGCCTAGGAATACACCTGACTAGTAAGAATCTTCAAACCCATGGATTTATATGTCTCCATAAGAGAATGAAGCGTGTGTACAGGGGCATGAATGCAGCAGAGAAAATCCGATAAATCCCATTATCAAAATGAATTACACAAACAAAACCCAAGGACAGTGAAATAGAGAGCAATTCTTAAATATTTCATTCAGGGCTTGTGATGCAACCTGGATTTAACACATCTACACCCAGAGCTGAGTGAGACATAAGGTTGGGCACTTCGGGCTGATAGCATTGGTGAGGTTCGATGAGCAAATGCAGACCCTTTGAAGTCATACAGCATGGTACCCATTTCATGGATCCCAACTCTCCAAGTTTAAGGGATTCTTCCTTCAGCTAAAACATGCATGGGAAACCCACAGTATGGTGCACCGTGTGACTGGCAAACGTTTTCAAATGCATCTCAGTTTTCGTCCCCTTTTACTCGGGTTCACCATTCCAGACCCTTTACGAACACTCTCCCCACTTGGAGAGTCAGTGCCTTTAACCTCCTGTTGGGCACAGTTTGCAATTTCTGCGCAAGATGAAAAGGAATAGGGAGAACGAATGAGAGACCAGCTCTAGGTGTCTGCACGGGCAAATTTAACGCTCATTTCCCACCAGGAAGAGGAATTAACCAAAGGCTCAGCATGCCGTGCCGGAACCAGATTAGGGCCTGAGGCAATCCTGTGGGTTTGCGGCCAGCTCACAATATAGCGAGTTGAAGAAATGAGCTCAGGGGCACTGTAACTCACAAACCTGCAGAGTTATAAATGACAGCTATCGTCCAAGAATATATTGAAGGAAGGCTGCGAAGACGACTTGTAAGTGGGGCAGAATTGCAGGAAAACGATTTCAGGGGGTAGACGGCAATTGCATTTAAAGCATAGGAAAAGAGGCAGAACGTTGACAATGATGCTCTTGGCCAAAAAGGGCGTATGCGTTTTTTCCTGAATATATTCAGGAAAAAACACATACGCCCTTCTTGGCCAACCAAGCAAGCATGTTAAAGAAATCTGCACTACAATGAAGCCTCACTGCCCCCCGGTCAAAAGGGCCTTCTGAAAAAAGTGTAAAATCCAGAAAGGCAGCACAGGCCATGGAGAACATCGAGCCTTGTTATGCTGATGGGCGGGATGTAAATTGCCAACAGCCACTCTGGAGAAGTGTATGGTGTTTCCCGGAACACAGAAAAAACAAAGCTACGGAGCCTACGGCACTTCCACTTATGGTCCTATTGCTTAGGAAAATTAAAATCAAAAACACACAGCCACCCCAAAGTGTCGGACGGCTCTGTTTACAAGAACCTCGTCTACGGTACAAGTTAAATATCCCAGAATGTGAAAAATGGATAAAGAATTTGTGGTACGTACGTACAATGGAATATCACTCAGCAATGAAATCTATGTCATCAAGCCCATCGCGGCATAATGAGTGGATTCAGGTACGATGATTCTAAGTGAAATAAGTAACACAGAAAATGAAACATCATAAGATATCACTAATACACGGAATGTAAACTTGGCTAGACATGAACTGGATTACAAAACAGAACAGGGTCTCAAATTTAGAAAACCAACTTATGCTTGCTTAAGGGGAAAGGTGAGTTGGGGTGCTGCATAAAAGCAGAGATAGAAATTAGCACAGATACCTTTCCATAAGCCAAATATGTAATAGTCAAGACCTACCGCTTGCTCAACGAAATGGACTAAACACCCCATATTCAACGCCTCGGAATACACCTGACTAGTAAGAATCTTCAAACCCATGGATTTATATGTCTCCGTAAGAGAATGAAGCGTGTGTACAGCGGCATGAATGCAGCAGAGAAAATCCGATAAATCCCATTATCAAAATGAATTACACAAACAAAACCCAAGGACAGTGAAATAGAGAGCAATTCTTAAATAATTCATTCAGGGCTTGTGATGCAACCTGGATTTACCACATCTACACCCAGAGCTGAGTGAGACATAAGGTTGGGCACTTCGGGCTGATAGCATTGGTGAGGTTCGATGAGCAAATGCAGACCCTTTGAAGTCATACAGCATGGTACCCATTCCATGGGTCCCAACTCTCCAAGTTTAAGGGATTCTTCCTTCAGCTAAAACATGCATGGGAAACCCACAGTATGGTGCACCGTGTGACTGGCAAACGTTTTCAAATGCATCTCAGTTTTCGTCCCCTTTTACTCGGGTTCACCATTCCAGACCCTTTACGAACACTCTCCCCACTTGGAGAGTCAGTGCCTTTAACCTCCTGTTGGGCACAGTTTGCAATTTCTGCGCAAGATGAAAAGGAATAGGGAGAACCAATGAGAGACTAGCTCTAGGTGTCTGCACGGGCAAATTTAACGCTCATTTCCCACCAGGAAGAGGAATTAACCAAAGGCTCAGCATGAGGTGCCGGAACCAGATTAGGGCCTGAGGCAATCCTGTGGGTTTGCGGCCAGCTCACAAGATAGCGAGTTGAAGAAATGAGCTCAGGGGCACTGTAACTCACAAACCTGCAGAGTTATAAATGACAGCTATCGTCCAAAAATATATTGAAGGAAGGCTGCGAAGACGACTTGTAAGTGGGGCAGAATTGCAGGAAAACGATTTCAGGGGGTAGACGGGAATTGCATTTAAAGCAGAGGAAAAGAGGCAGAACGTCGACAATGATGCTCTTGGCCAAAAAGGGCGTATGCGTTTTTTCCTGAATATATTCAGGAAAAAACGCATACGCACTTTTTGGCCAACCAAGCAAGCATGTTAAAGAAATCTGCACTACAATGAAGTCTCACTGCCCCCCGGTCAAAAGGGCCATCTGAAAAAAGTGTAAAATCCAGAAAGGCAGCACAGGCCATGGAGAACAGGGAGCCTTGTTATGCTGATGGGCGGGATGTAAATTGCCAACAGCCACTCTGGAGAAGTGTATGGTGTTTCCCGGAACACCGAAAAAACAAAGCTACGGAGCCTACGGCACTTCCACTTATGGTCCTATAGCTTAGGAAAATTAAAATCAAAAACACACAGCCACCCCAAAGTGTCGGACGGCTCTGTTTACAAGAACCTCGTCTACGGTACAAGTTAAATATCCCAGAATGTGAAAAATGGATAAAGAAGTTGTGGTACGTACATACAATGGAATATCACAGAGCAATGAAATCTATGTCATCAGGCCCGTCACGGCATAATGAGAGGATTCAGGTACGATGATTCTAAGTGAAATAAGTCACACAGAAAATGAAACATCATAAGATATCACTAATACACGGAATATAAACTTGGCTACATATGAACTGAATTACAAAACAGAACAGGGTCTGAAATTTAGAAAACCAACTTATGCTTGCTTAAGGGGAAAGGTGAGTTGGCGTGCTGCATAAAACCAGAGATAGAAATTAGCACAGATACCTTTCCATAAGCCAAATATGTAATAGTCAAGACCTACCCCTTGCTCAACGAAATGGACTAAACACCCCATATTCAACGCCTAGGAATACACCTGACTAGTAAGAATCTTCAAACCCATGGATTTATATGTCTCCGTAAGAGAATGAAGCGTGTGTACAGCGGCATGAATGCAGCAGAGAAAATCCGATAAATCCCATTATCAAAATGAATTACACAAACAAAACCCAAGGACAGTGAAATAGAGAGCAATTCTTAAATAATTCATTCAGGGCTTGTGATGCAACCTGGATTTACCACATCTACACCCAGAGCTGAGTGAGACATAAGGTTGGGCACTTCGGGCTGAGAGCATTGGTGAGGTTCGATGAGCAAATGCAGACCCTTTGAAGTCATACAGCATGGTACCCATTCCATGGGTCCCAACTCTCCAAGTTTAAGGGATTCTTCCTTCAGCTAAAACATGCATGGGAAACCCAGAGTATGGTGCACCGTGTGACTGGCAAAGGTTTTCAAATGCATCTCAGTTTTCATCCCCTTTTACTCGGGTTCACCATTCCAGACCCTTTACGAACACTCTCCCCACTTGGAGAGTCAGTGCCTTTAACCTCCTGTTGGGCACAGTTTGCAATTTCTGCGCAAGATGAAAAGGAATAGGGAGAACCAATGAGAGACTAGCTCTAGGTGTCTGCACTGGCAAATTTAACGCTCATTTCCCACCAGGAAGAGGAATTAACCAAAGGCTCAGAATGCCGTGCCGGAACCAGATTAGGGCCTGAGGCAATCCTGTGGGTATGCGGCCAGCTCACAAGATAGCGAGTTGAAGAAATGAGCTCAGGGCCACTGTAACTCACAAACCTGCAGAGTTATAAATGACAGCTATCGTCCAAAAATATATTGAAGGAAGGCTGCGAAGACGACTTGTAAGTGGGCAGAATTGCAGGAAAACGATTTCAGGGGGTACACGGGAATTGCATTTAAAGCATAGGAAAAGAGGAAGAACGTCGACAATGATGGTCTTGGCCAAAAAGGGCGTATGCGTTTTTTCCTGAATATATTCAGGAAAAAACGCATACGCCGTTTTTGGCCAACCAAGCAAGCATGTTAAAGAAATCGGCACTACAATGAAGTCTCACTGCCCCCCGGTCAAAAGGGCCATCTGAAAAAAGTGTAAAATCCAGAAAGGCAGCACAGGCCATGGAGAACAGGGAGCCTTGTTATGCTGATGGGCGGGATGTAAATTGCCAACAGCCAGTCTGGAAAAATGTATGGTGTTTCCCGGAACAACTAAAAAACAAAGCAACGGAGTCTACGGCAATTCCCCTTATGGTGCTATAGCTTAGGAAAATTAAAATCAAAAACACACAGCCACCCAAAAGTCTCGGGCGGCTCTGTTTACAAGAACCTCGTCTACGGTACAAGTTAAATATCCCAGAATGTGAAAAATGGATAAAGAAGTTGTGGTACGTACGTACAATGGAATATCACTCAGCAATGAAATCTATGTCATCAGGCCCGTTGCGGCATAATGAGTGGATTCAGGTACGATGATTCTAAGTGAAATAAATCACACAGAAAATGAAACATCATAAGATATCACTAATATACGGAATATAAACTTGGCTACACATGAACTGAATTACAAAACAGAACAGGGTCTCAAATTTAGAAAACCAACTTATGCTTGCTTAAGGGGAAAGGTGAGTTGGGGTGCTGCATAAAACCAGAGATAGAAATTAGCACAGATACCTTTCCATAAGCCAAATATGTAATAGTCAAGACCTACCCCTTGCTCAACGAAATGGACTAAACACCCCATATTCAACGCCTAGGAATACACCTGACTAGTAAGAATCTTCAAACCCATGGATTTATATGTCTCCGAAAGGGAATGAAGCGTGTGTACAGCGGCATGAATGCAGCAGAGAAAATCCGATAAATCCCATTATCAAAATGAATTACACAAACAAAACCCAAGGACAGTGAAATAGAGAGCAATTCTTAAATAATTCATTCAGGGCTTGTGATGCAACCTGGATTTACCACATCTACACCCAGAGCTGAGTGAGACATAAGGTTGGGCACTTCGGGCTGATAGCATTGGTGAGGTTCGATGAGCAAATGCAGACCCTTTGAAGTCATACAGCATGGTACCCATTTCATGGATCCCAACTCTCCAAGTTTAAGGGATTCTTCCTTCAGCTAAAACATGCATGGGAAACCCACAGTATGGTGCACCGTGTGACTGGCAAACGTTTTCAAATGCATCTCAGTTTTCGTCCCCTTTTACTCGGGTTCACCATTCCAGACCCTTTACGAACACTCTCCCCAATAGGAGAGTCAGTGCCTTTAACCTCCTGTTGGGCACAGTTTGCAATTTCTGCGCAAGATGAAAAGGAATAGGGAGAACCAATGAGAGACTAGCTCTAGGTGTCTGCACGGGCAAATTTAACGCTCATTTCCCACCAGGAAGAGGAATTAACCAAAGGCTCAGCATGCCGTGCCGGAACCAGATTAGGGCCTGAGGCAATCCTGTGGGTTTGCGGCCAGCTCACAAGATAGCGAGTTGGAGAAAGGAGCTCAGGGGCACTGTAACTCACAAACCTGCAGAGTTATAAATGACAGCTATCGTCCAAAAATATATTGAAGGAAGGCTGCGAAGACGACTTGTAAGTGGGGCAGAATTGCAGGAAAACGATTTCAGGGGGTACACGGGAATTGCATTTAAAGAATAGGAAAAGAGGCAGAACGTCGACAATGATGCTCTTGGCCAAAAAGGGCGTATGCGTTTTTTCCTTAATATATTCAGGAAAAAACGCATACGCCCTTTTTGGCCAACCAAGCAAGCATGTTAAAGAAATCTGCACTACAATGAAGTCTCACTGCCCCCCGGTCAAAAGGGCCATCGGAAAAAAGTGTAAAATCCAGAAAGGCAGCACAGGCCATGGAGAACAGCGAGCCTTGTTATGATGATGGGCGGGATGTAAATTGCCAACAGCCACTCTGGAGAAGTGTAAGGTGTTTCCCGGCATACCGAAGAAAGAAAGCTACGGAGCCTACGGAACTTCCACTTATGGTCCTATAGCTTAGGGAAATTAAAATCAAAAACACACAGCCACCCCAAAGTGTTGGACGGCTCTGTTAACAAGAACCTCGTCTACGGTACAAGTTAAATATCCCAGAATGTGAAAAATGGATAAAGAAGTTGTGGTACGTACGTACAATGGAATATCACTCAGCAATGAAATCTATGTCATCAGGCCCATCGCGGCATAATGAGTGGATTCAGGTACGATGATTCTAAGTGAAATAAGTCACACAGAAAATGAAACATCATAAGATATCACTAATACACGGAATGTAAACTTGGCTACACATGAACTGAATTACAAAACAGAACAGGGTCTGAAATTTAGAAAACCAACTTATGCTTGCTTAAGGGGAAAGGTGAGTTGGGGTGCTGCATAAAACCAGAGATAGAAATTAGCACAGATACCTTTCCATAAGCCAAATATGTAATAGTCAAGACCTACCCCTTGCTCAACGAAATGGACTAAACACCCCATATTCAACGCCTAGGAATACAGCTGACTAGTAAGAAACTTCAAACCCATGGATTTATATGTCTCTGTAAGAGAATGAAGCATGTGTACAGCGGCATGAATGCAGCAGAGAAAATCCGATAAATCCCATTATCAAAATGAATTACACAAACAAAACCCAAGGACAGTGAGATAGAGAGCAATTCTTAAATAATTCATTCAGGGCTTGTGATGCAACCTGGATTTACCACATCTAAACACAAAGCTGAGTGAGACATAAGGTTGGGCACTTCGGGCTGATAGCATTGGTGAGGTTCTATGAGCAAATGCAGACCCTTTGAAGTCATACAGCATGGTACCCGTTCCATGGGTCCCAACTCTCCAAGTTTAAGGGATTCTTCCTTCAGCTAAAACATGCATGGGAAACCCACAGTATGGTGCACCGTGTGACTGGCAAACGTTTTCAAATGCATCTCAGTTTTCGTCCCCTTTTACTCGGGTTCACCATTCCAGACCCTTTACGAACACTCTCCCCACTTGGAGAGTCAGTGCCTTTAACCTCCTGTTGGGCACAGTTTGCAATTTCTGCGCAAGATGAAAAGGAATAGGGAGAACGAATGAGAGACTAGCTCTAGGTGTCTGCACGGGCAAATTTAACGCTCATTTCCCACCAGGAAGAGGAATTAACCAAAGGCTCAGCATGCCGTGCCAGAACCAGATTAGGGCCTGAGGCAATCCTGTGGGTTTGCGGCCAGCTCACAAGATAGCGAGTTGAAGAAATGAGCTCAGGGGCACTGTAACTCAAAAACCTGCAGAATTATAAATGACAGCTATCGTCCAAAAATATATTGAAAGAAGGCTGCGAAGACGACTTGTAAGTGGGGCAGAATTGCAGGAAAACGGTTTCAGGGGGTACACGGGAATTGCATTTAAAGCATAGGAAAAGAGGAAGAACGTCGACAATGATGCTCTTGGCCAAAAAGGGCGTATGCGTTTTTTCCTGAATATATTCAGGAAAAAACGCATACGCCCTTTTTGGCCAACCAAGCAAGCATGTTAAAGAAATCTGCACTACAATGAAGTCTCACTGCCCCCCGGTCAAAAGGGCCATCTGAAAAAAGTGTAAAATCCAGAAAGGCAGCACAGGCCATGGAGAACAGGGAGCCTTGTTATGCTGATGGGCGGGATGTAAATTGCCAACAGCCACTCTGGAGAAGTGTATGGTGTTTCCCGGAACACCGAAAAAACAAAGCTACGGAGCCTACGGCACTTCCACGTATGGTCCTATAGCTTAGGGAAATTAAAATCAAAAACACACAGCCACCCCAAAGTGTCGGACGGCTCTGTTGACAAGAACCTCGTCTACGGTACAAGTTAAATATCCCAGAATGTGAAAAATGGATAAAGAAGTTGTGGTACGTACGTACAATGGAATATCACTCAGCAATGAAATCTATGTCATCAGGCCCGTCGCGGCATAATGAGTGGATTCAGGCACGATGATTCTAAGTGAAATAAGTCACACAGAAAATGAAACATCATAAGATATCACTACTACACGGAATGTAAACTTGGCTACACATGAACTGAATTACAAAACAGAACAGGGTCTCAAATTTAGAAAACCAACTTATGCTTGCTTAAGGGGAAAGGTGAGTTGGGGTGCTGCATAAAACCAGAGATAGAAATTAGCACAGATACCTTTCCATAAGCCAAATATGTAATAGTCAAGACCTACCCCTTGCTCAACGAAATGGACTAAACACCCCATATTCAACGCCTAGGAATACACCTGACTAGTAAGAATCTTCAAACCCATGGATTTATATGTCTCCGTAAGAGAATGAAGCGTGTGTACAGCGGCATGAATGCAGCAGAGAAAATCCGATAAATCCCATTATCAAAATGAATTACACAAACAAAACCCAAGGACAGTGAAATAGAGAGCAATTCTTAAATAATTCATTCAGGGCTTGTGATGCAACCTGGATTTACCACATCTACACCCAGAGCTGAGTGAGACATAAGGTTGGTCACTTCGGGCTGATAGCATTGGTGAGGTTCGATGAGCAAATGCAGACCCTTTGAAGTCATACAGCATGGTACCCATTCCATGGGTCCCAACTCTCCAAGTTTAAGGGATACTTCCTTCAGCTAAAACATGCATGGGAAACCCCCAGTATGGTGCACCGTGTGACTGTCAAACGTTTTCAAATGCACCTCAGTTTTCGTCCCCTTTTACTCGGGTTCACCATTCCAGACCCTTTACTAACACTCTCCCCACTTGGAGAGTCAGTGCCTTTAACCTCCTGTTTGGCACAGTTTGCAATTTCTGCACAAGATGGACAGGAATAGGGAGAACGAATGAGAGACTAGCTGTAGGTGTCTGCACGTGCATATTTAACGCTCATTTCCCACCAGGAAGAGGAATTAACCAAAGGCCCAGCATGCCGTGCCGGAACCAGATTAGGGTCTGAAGCAATCCTGCGGTTTTGCGGCCAGCTCACAAGATAGTGAGTTGAAGAAAGGAGCTCAGGGGGACTGTAACTCACAAAGATGCAGAGCTATAAATGACAGCTATCGTCCAAAAATATATTGTAGGAAGGCTGCGAAGAGGACTTGGAAGCGGTGCAGAATTGCAGGAAAACGTTTTCAGGGGGTGGACGGGAATTGCATTTGAAGCATAGGAAAAGAGGCAGAATGTCAACATTGATGCTCTAGGCCAAAAAGGGCATATGCGTTTTTTCCTGAATATAGTCAGGAAAAAACGCATATGCCCTTTTTGGCCAACCAAGCAAGCCTGTTAAAAAAATCTGCACCTCAATGAAGTCTCACTGCCTCCCAGTCAAAAGGGCCATCTGAAAAAAGTGTAAAATCCAGAAAGGCTGGACAGGCCATGGAGAACAGGGAGCCTTGTTATGCTGATGGGCGGCATGTAAACTGCCAACAGCCACTCTGGAGAAGTGTATGGTGTTTCCTCAAACACCTAAAAAACAAAGCAACGGAGCCTACAGCACTTCCACTTATGGTCCTATAGCTTAGGAAAATTAAAATCAAAAACACACACCCACCCGAAAATTTCAGACGGCTCTGTTTACAAGAACCTCGTCTACGGTACAATTTCAATATCCCAGAACGTGAAAAATGGATAAAGAAGTTGTGCTACGTACGTACAATGGAATATCACGCAGCAATGAAATCTATGTCATCAGGCCCGTTGCGGCATAATGAGTGGATTCAGGTACGATGATTCTAAGTGAAATAAGTCACACGGAAAATGAAACATCATAAGATATCACTAATAAACGGAATGTAATCTTGACTACACATGAACTGAATTACAAAACAGAACAGGGTCTCAAATTTAGAAAACCAACTTATGCTTGCTTAAGGGGAAAGGTGAGTTGGGGTGCTGCATAAAACCAGAGATAGAAATTAGCACAGATACCTTTCCATAAGCCAAATATGTAATAGTCAAGACCTACCCCTTGCTCAACGAAATGGACTAAACACCCCATATTCAACGCCTAGGAATACACCTGACTAGTAAGAATTTTCAAACCCATGGATTTATATGTCTCCATAAGAGAATGAAGCGTGTGTACAGCAGCATGAATCAGCAGAGAAAATACGATAAATCCCATTATCAAAATGGATTACAAAAACAAAACACAAGAAGAGTGAAATAGAGAGCAATTCTTAAGTAATTCATTCAGGGATTGTGATGCAACCTGGATTTACCACATCTACACCCAGAGCTGAGTGAGACATAAGGTTGGGCACTTCGGGCTGATAGCATTGGTGAGGTTCGATGAGCAAATGCAGACCCTTTGAAGTCATACTGCATGGTACCCATTCCAAGGGTCCTAAATCCCCAGTTTTAAGGGATTCTTCCTTCAGCTATAACATGCATGGGAAACCCACAGTATGGTGCACCGTGTGACCGGGAAACGGTTTCAAATGCATCTCAGTTTTCGTCCCCTTTTACTCGGTTCTCCATTCCACACACTTTACTAACACTCTCCCCACTTGGAGATTCGGTGGCTTTAACCTGCTGTTTGGCACACTTTGCAAATTCTGCGCAAGATGAACAGGAATAGGGAGAACCAATGAGAGACTAGCTGTAGGTGTCTGCACGGGCAAATTTAACGCTCATTTCCCACCAGGAAGAGGAATTAACCAAATGCTCAGCATGCCGTGCCGCAACAAGATTAGGGCCTGAAGCAGTCCTGCGGGTTTGCGGCCAGCTCACAAGATAGCGAGTTGAAGAAAGGAGCTCAGGGGCACTGTAATTCACAAAGCTGCAGAGTTATAAATGACAGCTACCGTCCAAAAATATATTGAAGGAAGGCTGCGAAGAGGACTTGAAATCGGGGCAGAATTGCAGGAAAACGATTTCAGGGGGTAGACTGGAATTGCATTTAAAGCATAGGAAAAGAGGTAGAACGTCCACAATGATGCACTTGGCCAAAAAGGGCGTATGCGTTTTTTCCTGAATATATTCAGGAAAAAACGCATACGCCCTTTTTGGCCAACCAAGCAAGCATGTTAAAGAAATCTGCACTACAATGAAGTCTCAATGCCCCCCGGTCAAAAGGGCCATGTGAAAAAAGTGTAAAATCCAGAAAGGCAGCACAGGCCATGGAGAACAGGGAGCCTTGTTATGCTGATGGGTGGGATGTAAATTACCAACAACCACTTTGGAGAAGTGTATGGTGTTTCCTGAAACACCTAAAAAACAAAGCAACGGAGCCTACGGCACTTCCACTTATGGTCCTATAGCTTAGGGAAATTAAAATCAAAATCACACAGCCACCCCAAAGTTTCAGACGGCTCTCTTCACAGGAACCTCGTCTACGGTACAAGTTAAATATCCCAGAAAGCGAAAAGTGGATAAAGAAGTTGTGGTACGTACGTACAATGGAATATCACTCACCAATGAAATCTATGTCATCAGGCCCGTTGTGGCATAATGAGTGGATTCAGGTACGATGATTCTAAGTGAAATAAGTCACACAGAAAATGAAACATCATAAAATATCACTAATAAACGGAATGTAATCTTGGCTACACATGAACTGAATTACAAAACAGAACAGGTTCTCAAGTTGAGAAAACCAACTTATGTTTGCTTAAGGGGAAAGGTGAGTTGGGTTTCTGCATAAAACCACAGATAGAAATTAGAACAGATACAATTCCATACGTCAAATATGTAATACTCATGACCTACCCCTTGCTCAACGAAATGGGCTAAACACCCTATATTCAACGCCTAGGAATACACCTGACTAGTAAGAATCTTCAAACCCATGGATTTATATGTCTCCATAAGAGAATGAAGCGTGTGTACAGCTGCATGAAGTTAGCAGATAAAATCCGATAAATCCCATTATCAAAATGAATTACAAAAACGAAACACAATGACAGTGAAATAGGGAGCAATTCTTAAATAATTCATTCAGGGCTTGTGATGCAACCTGGATTTACATCATCTACACCCAGAGCTGAGTGAGACATAAGGTTGGACACTTCGGGCTGATAGCATTGGTGAGGTTTGATGAGCAAATGAAGACCATTTGAAGTCATACTGCATGGAACCCTTTCCATGGGTCCCAACTCTCCAGGTTTAAGCGATTCTTCCTTCAGCTAAATCATGCATGGCAATCCCACAGTATGGTGCACCGTGTGATCGGGAAACGCTTTCAAATGCATCTAAGTTTTCGCCCCCTTTTATTCGGGGTCACTATTCCAGACCCTTTACTAACACTCTCCCCACTTGGAGAGTCAGTGCCTTTAACCTCCTGTTTGGCACAGTTTGCAATTTCTGCGCAAGATGAACAGGAATAGGGAGAACCAATGAGAGACTAGCTGTAGGTGTCTGCACGGGCAAATTTAACGCTCATTTCCCACCAGGAAGAGGAATTAACCAAAGGCTCAGCATGCCATGCCGCAACAAGATTGGGGCCTGAAGCAATCCTGCGGGTTTGCGGCCAGCTCACAAGATAGCGAGTTGAAGAAAGGAGCTCAGGGGCACTGTAACTCACAAACCTGCAGAGTTATAAATGACAGCTATCGTCCAAAAATATATTGAAGAAAGGCTGCGAAGACGACTTGTAAGCGGGACAGATTTGCAGGAAAACGATTTCAGGGGGTAGACGGGAATTGCATTTAAAGCATAGGAAAAGAGGCAGAACGTCGACAATGATGCTCTTGGCCAAAAAGGGCGTATGCGTTTTTTCCTGAATATATTCAGGAAAAAACGCATACGCCCTTTTTGGTCAACCAAGCAAGCATGTTAAAGAAATCTGCACTACAATGAAGTCTCACTGCCCCCTGGTCAAAAGGGCCATCTGAAAAAAGTGTAAAATCCAGAAAGGCAGCACAGGCCATGGAGAACAGGGAGCCTTGTTATGCTGATGGGCGGGATGTAAATTGCCAACAGCCACTCTGGAGAAGTGTATGGTGTTTCCCGGAACACCGAAAAAACAAAGCTACGGAGCCTACGGCACTTCCACTTATGGTCCTATAGCTTAGGGAAATTAAAATCAAAAACACACAGCCACCCCAAAGTGTCGGACGGCTCTGTTTACAAGAACCTCGTCTACGGTACAAGTTAAATATCCCAGAATGTGAAAAATGGATAAAGAAGTTGTGGTACGTACGTACAATGGAATATCACTCAGCAATGAAATCTATGTCATCAGGCCCGTCGCGGCATAATGAGTGGATTCAGGTACGATGATTCTAAGTGAAATAAGTCACACAGAAAATGAAACATCATAAGATATCACTACTACACGGAATGTAAACTTGGCTACACATGAACTGAATTACAAAACAGAACAGGGTCTCAAATTTAGAAAACCAACTTATGCTTGCTTAAGGGGAAAGGTGAGTTGGGGTGCTGCATAAAACCAGAGATAGAAATTAGCACAGATACCTTTCCATAAGCCAAATATGTAATAGTCAAGACCTACCCCTTGCTCAACGAAATGGACTAAACACCCCATATTCAACGCCTAGGAATACACCTGACTAGTAAGAATCTTCAAACCCATGGATTTATATGTCTCCGTAAGAGAATGAAGCGTGTGTACAGCGGCATGAATGCAGCAGAGAAAATCCGATAAATCCCATTATCAAAATGAATTACACAAACAAAACCCAAGGACAGTGAAATAGAGAGCAATTCTTAAATAATTCATTCAGGGCTTGTGATGCAACCTGGATTTACCACATCTACACCCAGAGCTGAGTGAGACATAAGGTTGGGCACTTCGGGCTGATAGCATTGGTGAGGTTCGATGAGCAAATGCAGACCCTTTGAAGTCATACAGCATGGTACCCATTCCATGGGTCCCAAATCTCCAAGTTTAAGGGATTCTTCCTTCAGCTAAAACATGCATGGGAAACCCACAGTATGGTGCACTGTGTGACTGGCAAACGTTTTCAAATGCATCTCAGTTTTCGTCCCCTTTTACTCGGGTTCACCATTCCAGACCCTTTACGAACACTCTCCCCAATTGGAGAGTCAGTGCCTTTAACCTCCTGTTGGGCACAGTTTGCAATTTCTGCGCAAGATGAAAAGGAATAGGGAGAACCAATGAGAGACTAGCTCTAGGTGTCTGCACGGGCAAATTTAACGCTCATTTCCCACCAGGAAGAGGAATTAACCAAAGGCTCAGCATGCCGTGCCGGAACCAGATTAGGGCCTGAAGCAATCCTGTGGGTTTGCGGCCAGCTCACAAGATAGCGAGTTGAAGAAAGGAGCTCAGGGGCACTGTAACTCACAAACCTGCAGAGTTATAAATGACAGCTATCGTCCAAAAATATATTGATGGAAGGCTGCGAAGACGACTTGTAAGCGGGACAGATTTGCAGGAAAACGATTTCAGGGGTTAGACGGGAATTGCATTTAAAGCATAGGAAAAGAGGCAGAACGTCGACAATGATGCTCTTGGCCAAAAAGGGCGTATGCGTTTTTTCCTGAATATATTCAGGAAAAAACGCATACGCCCTTTTTGGCCAACCAAGCAAGCATGTTAAAGAAATCTGCACTACAATGAAGTCTCACTGCCCCCCGGTCAAAAGGGCCATCTGAAAAAAGTGTAAAATCCAGAAAGGCAGCACAGGCCATGGAGAACAGGGAGCCTTGTTATGCTGACGGGCGGGATGTAAATTGCCAACAGCCACTCTGGAGAAGTGTATGGTGTTTCCCGGAACACCGAAAAAACAAAGCTACGGAGCCTACGGCACTTCCACTTATGGTCCTATAGCTTAGGGAAATTAAAATCAAAAACACACAGCCACCCCAAAGTGTCGGACGGCTCTGTTTACAAGAACCTCGTCTACGGTACAAGTTAAATATCCCAGAATGTGAAAAATGGATAAAGAAGTTGTGGTACGTACGTACAATGGAATATCACTCAGCAATGAAATCTATGTCATCAGGCCCGTCGCGGCATAATGAGTGGATTCAGGTACGATGATTCTAAGTGAAATAAGTCACACAGAAAATGAAACATCATAAGATATCACTACTACACGGAATGTAAACTTGGCTACACATGAACTGAATTACAAAACAGAACAGGGTCTCAAATTTAGAAAACCAACTTATGCTTGCTTAAGGGGAAAGGTGAGTTGGGGTGCTGCATAAAACCAGAGATAGAAATTAGCACAGATACCTTTCCATAAGCCAAATATGTAATAGTCAAGACCTACCCCTTGCTCAACGAAATGGACTAAACACCCCATATTCAACGCCTAGGAATACACCTGACTAGTAAGAATCTTCAAACCCATGGATTTATATGACTCCGTAAGAGAATGAAGCGTGTGTACAGCGGCATGAATGCAGCAGAGAAAATCCGATAAATCCCATTATCAAAATGAATTACACAAACAAAACCCAAGGACAGTGACATAGAGAGCAATTCTTAAATAATTCATTCAGGGCTTGTGATGCAACCTGGATTTACCACATCTACACCCAGAGCTGAGTGAGACATAAGGTTGGGCACTTCGGGCTGATAGCATTGGTGAGGTTCGATGAGCAAATGCAGACCCTTTGAAGTCATACAGCATGGTACCCATTCCATGGGTCCCAACTCTCCAAATTTAAGGGATTCTTCCTTCAGCTAAAACATGCATGGGAAACCCACAGTATGGTGCACCGTGTGACTGGCAAACGTTTTCAAATGCATCTCAGTTTTCGTCCCCTTTTACTCGGGTTCATCATTCCAGACCCTTTACGAACACTCTCCCCAATAGGAGAGTCAGTGCCTTTAACCTCCTGTTGGGCACAGTTTGCAATTTCTGCGCAAGATGAAAAGGAATAGGGAGAACGAATGAGAGACTAGCTCTAGGTGTCTGCACGGGCAAATTTAACGCTCATTTCCCACCAGGAAGAGGAATTAACCAAAGGCTCAGCATGCCGTGCCGGAACCAGATTAGGGCCTGAGGAAATCCTGTGGGTTTGCGGCCAGCTCACAAGATAGCGAGTTGAAGAAAGGAGCTCAGGGGCACTGTAACTCACAAACCTGCAGAGTTATAAATGACAGCTATCGTCCAAAAATATATTGAAAGAAGGCTGCGAAGACGACTTGTAAGTGGGGCAGAATTGCAGGAAAACGATTTCAGGGGGTAGACGGGAATTGCATTTAAAGCAGAGGAAAAGAGGCAGAACGTCGACAATGATGCTCTTGGCCAAAAAGGGCGTATGCGTTTTTTCCTGAATATATTCAGGAAAAAACGCATACGCACTTTTTGGCCAGCCAAGCAAGCATGTTAAAGAAATCTGCAGTACAATGAAGTCTCACTTCCCCCCGGTCAAAAGGGCCATCTGAAAAAAGTGTAAAATCCAGAAAGGCAGCATAGGCCATGGAGAACAGCGAGCCTTGTTATGCTGATGGGCGGGATATAAATTGCCAACAGCCAGTCTGGAAAAATGTATGGTGTTTCCCGGAACATCTAAAAAACAAAGCAATGGAGCCTACGCCAATTCCCCTTATGGTCCTATAGCTTAGGAAAATTAAAATCAAAAACACACAGCCACCCCAAAGTGTCGGACGGCTCTGTTTACAAGAACCTCGTCTACGGTACAAGTTAAATATCCCAGAATGTGAAAAATGGATAAAGAAGTTGTGGTACGTACGTACAATGGAATATCGCTCAGCAATGAAATCTATGTCATCAGGCCCGTCGCGGCATAATGAGTGGATTCAGGTACGATGATTCTAAGTGAAATAATTCACACAGAAAATGAAACATCATAAGATATCACTAGTACACGGAATGTAAACTTGGCTACACATGAACTGAATTACAAAACAGAACAGGGTCTCAAATTTAGAAAACCAACTTATGCTTGCTTAAGGGGTAAGGTGAGTTGGGGTGCTGCATAAAACCAGAGATAGAAATTAGCACAGTTACCTTTCCATAAGCCAAATATGTAATAGTCAAGACCTACCCCTTGCTCAACGAAATGGACTAAACACCCCATATTCAACGCCTAGGAATACACCTGACTAGTAAGAATCTTCAAACCCATGGATTTATATGTCTCCATAAGAGAATGAAGCGTGTGTACAGGGGCATGAATGCAGCAGAGAAAATCCGATAAATCCCATTATCAAAATGAATTACACAAACAAAACCCAAGGACAGTGAAATAGAGAGCAATTCTTAAATATTTCATTCAGGGCTTGTGATGCAACCTGGATTTAACACATCTACACCCAGAGCTGAGTGAGACATAAGGTTGGGCACTTCGGGCTGATAGCATTGGTGAGGTTCGATGAGCAAATGCAGACCCTTTGAAGTCATACAGCATGGTACCCATTTCATGGATCCCAACTCTCCAAGTTTAAGGGATTCTTCCTTCAGCTAAAACATGCATGGGAAACCCACAGTATGGTGCACCGTGTGACTGGCAAACGTTTTCAAATGCATCTCAGTTTTCGTCCCCTTTTACTCGGGTTCACCATTCCAGACCCTTTACGAACACTCTCCCCACTTGGAGAGTCAGTGCCTTTAACCTCCTGTTGGGCACAGTTTGCAATTTCTGCGCAAGATGAAAAGGAATAGGGAGAACGAATGAGAGACCAGCTCTAGGTGTCTGCACGGGCAAATTTAATGCTCATTTCCCACCAGGAAGAGGAATTAACCAAAGGCTCAGCATGCCGTGCCGGAACCAGATTAGGGCCTGAGGCAATCCTGTGGGTTTGCGGCCAGCTCACAAGATAGCGAGTTGAAGAAAGGAGCTCAGGGGCACTGTAACTCACAAACCTGCAGAGTTATAAATGACAGCTATCGTCCAAAAATATATTGAAGGAAGGCTGCGAAGACGACTTGTAAGTGGGGCAGAATTGCAGGAAAACGATTTCAGGGGGTAGACGGAAATTGCATTTAAAGCATAGGAAAAGAGGCAGAACGTTGACAATGATGCTCTTGGCCAAAAAGGGCGTATGCGTTTTTTCCTGAATATATTCAGGAAAAAACGCATACGCCCTTCTTGGCCAACCAAGCAAGCATGTTAAAGAAATCTGCACTACAATGAAGCCTCACTGCCCCCCGGTCAAAAGGGCCTTCTGAAAAAAGTGTAAAATCCAGAAAGGCAGCACAGGCCATGGAGAACATCGAGCCTTGTTATGCTGATGGGCGGGATGTATATTGCCAACAGCCACTCTGGAGAAGTGTATGGTGTTTCCCGGAACACCGAAAAAACAAAGCTACGGAGCCTACGGCACTTCCACTTATGGTCCTATTGCTTAGGAAAATTAAAATCAAAAACACACAGCCACCCCAAAGTGCCGGACGGCTCTGTTTACAAGAACCTCGTCTACGGTACAAGTTAAATATCCCAGAATGTGAAAAATGGATAAAGAAGTTGTGGTACGTACGTACAATGGAATATCACTCAGCAATGAAATCTATGTCATCAGGCCCATCGCGGCATAATGAGTGGATTCAGGTACGATGATTCTAAGTGAAATAAGTAACACAGAAAATGAAACATCATAAGATATCACTAATACACGGAATGTAAACTTGGCTAGACATGAACTGAATTACAAAACAGAACAGGGTCTCAAATTTAGAAAACCAACTTATGCTTGCTTAAGGGGAAAGGTGAGTTGGGGTGCTGCATAAAAGCAGAGATAGAAATTAGCACAGATACCTTTCCATAAGCCAAATATGTAATAGTCAAGACCTACCGCTTGCTCAACGAAATGGACTAAACACCCCATATTCAACGCCTCGGAATACACCTGACTAGTAAGAATCTTCAAACCCATGGATTTATATGTCTCCGGAAGAGAATGAAGCGTGTGTACAGCGGCATGAATGCAGCAGAGAAAATCCGATAAATCCCATTATCAAAATGAATTACACAAACAAAACCCAAGGACAGTGAAATAGAGAGCAATTCTTAAATAATTCATTCAGGGCTTGTGATGCAACCTGGATTTACCACATCTACACCCAGAGCTGAGTGAGACATAAGGTTGGGCACTTCGGGCTGATAGCATTGGTGAGGTTCGATGAGCAAATGCAGACCCTTTGAAGTCATACAGCATGGTACCCATTCCATGGGTCCCAACTCTCCAAGTTTAAGGGATTCTTCCTTCAGCTAAAACATGCATGGGAAACCCACAGTATGGTGCACCGTGTGACTGGCAAACGTTTTCAAATGCATCTCAGTTTTCGTCCCCTTTTACTCGGGTTCACCATTCCAGACCCTTTACGAACACTCTCCCCACTTGGAGAGTCAGTGCCTTTAACCTCCTGTTGGGCACAGTTTGCAATTTCTGCGCAAGATGAAAAGGAATAGGGAGAACCAATGAGAGACTAGCTCTAGGTGTCTGCACGGGCAAATTTAACGCTCATTTCCCACCAGGAAGAGGAATTAACCAAAGGCTCAGCATGCCGTGCCGGAACCAGATTAGGGCCTGAGGCAATCCTGTGGGTTTGCGGCCAGCTCACAAGATAGCGAGTTGAAGAAATGAGCTCAGGGGCACTGTAACTCACAAACCTGCAGAGTTATAAATGACAGCTATCGTCCAAAAATATATTGAAGGAAGGCTGCGAAGACGACTTGTAAGTGGGGCAGAATTGCAGGAAAACGATTTCAGGGGGTAGACGGGAATTGCATTTAAAGCATAGGAAAAGAGGCAGAACGTCGACAATGATGCTCTTGGCCAAAAAGGGCGTATGCGTTTTTTCCTGAATATATTCAGGAAAAAACGCATACGCCGTTTTTGGCCAACCAAGCAAGCATGTTAAAGAAATCTGCACTACAATGAAGTCTCACTGCCCCCCGGTCAAAAGGGCCATCTGAAAAAAGTGTAAAATCCAGAAAGGCAGCACAGGCCATGGAGAACAGGGAGCCTTGTTATGCTGATGGGCGGGATATAAATTGCCAACAGCCAGTCTGGAAAAATGTATGGTGTTTCCCGGAACATCTAAAAAACAAAGCAACGGAGCCTACGCCAATTCCCCTTATGGTCCTATAGCTTAGGGAAATTAAAATCAAATACACACAGCCACCCCAAAGTGTTGGACGGCTCTGTTTACAAGAACCTCGTCTACGGTACAAGTTAAATATCCCAGAATGTGAAAAATGGATAAAGAAGTTGTGGTACGTACGTACAATGGAATATCGCTTAGCAATGAAATCTATGTCATCAGGCCCGTCGCGGCATAATGAATGGATTCAGGTACGATGATTCTAAGTGAAATAAGTCACACAGAAAATGAAACATCATAAGATATCACTACTACACGGAATGTAAACTTGGTTACACATGAACTGAATTACAAAACAGAACAGGGTCTCAAATTTAGAAAACCAACTTATGCTTGCTTAAGGGGTAAGGTGAATTGGGGTGCTGCATAAAACCAGAGATAGAAATTAGCACAGTTACCTTTCCATAAGCCAAATATGTAATAGTCAAGACCTACCCCTTGCTC
The DNA here is from genome assembly GCF_059928025.1 of Delphinapterus leucas. NCBI lineage: Eukaryota > Metazoa > Chordata > Mammalia > Artiodactyla > Monodontidae > Delphinapterus > Delphinapterus leucas. The sequence continues at coordinate 111,202,829 of NC_143135.1, read as the reverse complement.
AACGAAATGGACTAAACACCCCATATTCAACGCCTCGGAATACACCTGACTAGTAAGAATCTTCAAACCCATGGATTTATATGTCTCCGTAAGAGAATGAAG